>NC_092051.1:30506393-30673893 GCF_003086295.3 Arachis hypogaea | reverse complement strand
ACAGGCGCATGAGTCACCAGTACGAGGTCGGCAAAGCAATGCCTCCCCAATAGCAGCCTCAGTGATCAAAATCTCTCTACCCCGCACTTGGACTGAATCAAGAGTGGCACGGAAGAAGTTGCAGTAGAATTCTCTCACCCATGAAATGTTTATCCTCCCCAGATACTCTATCAACAAAGTCCAAGCCCAACTCCAGAATGCGGGTGTTTATGGCGCGTCTCACGTCATTGAGAAGGACCAGCTTCTTCTCAATGTTCAAGTTCGTCTTCCAGAATTTAGGGAAGCGAAGCTCACAGTAGAGGTTGGGAAATTTGATTGGGTCAGTGGATGGGAGCAGTTGATTCTCTATGTCCACATCATTCAGCAGATTCTTAGCATAATTAGCATAAGGAGAAGGGGTAGACGCTTTAGAGCGCTTTCTCTTCTTAGAAGTAGTGGCTATAGCTTTCCCTTTGTCTGACATCCTGAAAAACAGTTATGATATGTCATGAGCGGATAATTTATACACTTTTTGGCATTATTTTTAGTATATTTTAGTTAGTTTTTATTATGTTTTTATTAGGTTTTAAATAAAAATCACATTTCTGGACTTTACTATGAGTTTGTGTGTTTTTCTGTGATTTCAAATATTTTCTGGCTGAAATTGAGGGACCTGAGCAAAAATCTGATCCAGAGGCTGAAAAAGGACTGCAGATGCTGTTGGATTCTGACTTCCCTGCACTCAAAGTGGATTTTCTAGAGGTACAGAAGCCCAATTGGTGCGCTCTTAACTGCGTTGGAAAGTAGACATTCTGGGCTTTCCAGCAATATATAATAGTCTATACTTTGCTCGAGATTTGATGGCCCAAATTGGCGTTCCAAGTCAGCATAGAAATTCTAGCGTCAAAACGCCAGAACTGGCATGAAAGCTGGAGTTAAATGCCCAAACTGGCACAAAAGCTGGCGTTTAACTCCAAGAAAGGTCTCTATACGTGAAAGCTTCAATGCTCAGCCCAAGCACACACCAAGTGGGCCCCGGAAGTAGATTTCTACACTAACTATTCTAGCTTACTCATTTTCTGTAACCCTAGGTCACTAGTTTACTATAAAAACTACTTTTAGTGATTCATCTTGTACCTCATGACACTCTACACGTTTCATATTGTATCTTCTACGGCATGAGTCTCTAAACCCCATGGTTGGGGGTGAGGAGCTCTACTGTGTTTTGATGAATTAATGCAACTACTACTGTTTTCCATTCAATCACGCTTGCTTCTATTCTAAGATATTCATTCGCACTTCAACTTGATGAATGTGATGATCCGTGACACTCATCATCATTCTCACCTATGAACGCATGCCTGACAACCACTTCCGTTCTACATGCAATCAAGCTTGAATGTGTATCTCTTGGGTTTCTAATCTAAGATTGGAACCTTCGTGGTATAGGCTAGAATTATTGGCGGCCATTCCTGAGATCCGGAAAGTCTAAACCTTATCTGTGGTATTCCGAGTAGGATCTGGGAAGGGATGACTGTGACGAGCTTCAAACTCACAAGTGTTGGGCGTAGTGACAGACGCAAAAGGATCAATGGATCCTATTCCAACATGAGTGAGAATCGACAGATGATTAGTCGTGCGGTGACAGCGCATTTAGAACATTTTCACTGAGAGGACGGATGGTAGCCATTGACAACGGTGATCTACCAACATACAGCTTGCCATGGAAGGAGCCTTGCGTGCATGAAGAAGAAGACAGTAGGAAAGCAGAGATTCAGAAGATAGAGCATCTCCAAAATCTCAACATGTTCTCCATTACTGCAAAATAAGTATCTATTACATGTTCTTTTACTTTTTACAATTAAATCTGAGAATTATTGATATCCTGACTAAGAGTTACAAGATAACCATAGCTTGCTTCAAGCCGACAATCTCCGTGGGATCGACCCTTACTCACGTAAGGTATTACTTGGACGACCCAGTGCACTTGCTGGTTAGTTGTGCGGAGTTACAAAAGTGTGATTGTAATTTCGTGCACCAAGTTTTTGGCGCCGTTGCCGCGGATTGTTCGAGTTTGGACAACTGACGGTTTATCTTGTTGCTTAGATTAGGAATAATTTATTTTTGTTGGTTTAGAGTCACTAAATTTGAGTCTTTTATTTGAGTTAGTTTCATATTTTAAGTTTGGTGTCAATTACATGCTTTTATTTTCTTTTAATTTTTCGAATTTGCATGTTCTTAGTTTTTTCTTGATCTTTAAAAATTCTAAGTTTGGTGTCTTCTTTGTGTTTTCCCTTTAAATTTTCGAAAATTTGTGTTTGATTTTCTAAAAATTTTAAGTTTGGAATTTTCTTGCTTTTATTTACTTAAAAATTTTTCAAAAATTTGTTCTTGGTGTTCATCTTGACATTCAAAGTTTTCTTGTTTGTTCTCTTTGTTTTGATCTAAAATTTCTAAGTTTGGTATCATTTTGTTGTTTTTCTCTTTCCTCATTAAAATTCAAAAATAAAAAAAATATCTTTTCCTTATTTTACTCATAAATTTCGAAATTTTGCATTAAATTAGTCAAAGATTTTCAAAATCATATCTTTTTTTTAGTCAAGTCAAAATTTTAATTTCAAAAATTGATCTTTTCAAATATTTTCCAAAAATCAAATCCTTTTAATTTCTTCAATCATATCTTTTTTTTTATAAATTGCAATCATATCTTCTCAATCATATCTTTTTTAAAATAGTTTTCAATCATATCTTTTTGATTGCTAATTTCAAAATCTTTTTCAAAAAAAATCACTTAACTACTTTCCTCTTTCATATTTCGAAATTAACTAAGCAATTTTTTTTTCAAAATCTTTTTAATTAATTAATTAATTTTAGTTTTCAACTTGCTTTTATTTCTTTTTCTTCTAATTTTCGAAAGTTCTATTTTATCTTCCATTTATTTTGTTTTATTTTTTTGGTCACTTTTAATTAAAAATATAATTTATTTGTAATTAATATCAATTCTCTTTTCTCCATCATGGACATAAGTAGAAATGAACAGTCCAGAAGGACTCTAGGGTCATATGCTAACTCCATTACAGCTGCATATGGGAGTAGCATTTGTATACCTCCCATCAAAGCAAGCAGTTTTGAGCTAAATCCTCAGCTCATTATCATGGTGCAGCAAAATTGCCAGTATTCTGGTCTTCCACAGGAAGAACCTACTGAGTTTCTGGCACAGTTCTTACAAATTACTGACACGGTACGTGATAAAGAAGTGGATCAGGATGTCTACAGATTATTACTGTTTCCATTTGCTGTAAAAGATCAAGCTAAGAGGTGGTTAAATAACCAACCCACAGCAAGCATAAAAACATGGAGACAGTTATCAGACAAATTTCTAAATCAATTTTACCCTCCAAAAAGGATGACATAGCTGAGACTGGACATCCAAGGCTTTAAACAAGAGGATCATGAATCCCTTTATAATGCCTGGGAGAGGTACAGAGGGATGCTAAGGAAATGCCCCTCTGAAATATTTTCAGAGTGGGTACAGTTAGACATCTTCTACTATGGGCTTACAGAAAGAGCTCAAATATCTTTAGACTACTCAGCTGGTGGATCTATACACATGAGAAAGACGATTGAAGAGGCTCAAGAACTCATAGATACGGTTACTAGAAATCAACATCTGTACTCAAGCAGTGAGTCCTCCATAAAAGAAGAGGCTATGGCAGTAACTACTGATCCTAATCCTCAAGAACAGATTGTTGAACTTAATCAGCAATTACTCCTTATGACAAAACAATTAGTAGAATTTAAAGAGGTGCTCCAAGACACTAAAAATTCTAACAAGAATATAGAAGCACAAATGAATCAGACAAGACAGCAGCTATCTAAACAGATAACAGAAGAATGCCAAGCTATTCAATTAAGGAGCGGGAAGACATTGAATAAATCAGCTCAAAGTAGCAGAAAACCAAGAAAGGGGCAACTGACAGAGGATGACCAAACCACTATCCAAATTCCCTCTGAGGACAGCAAGAGCCTAGAGAGGAATAATTCTGGCGTTCAAACGCCAGAAAAGGGTGAAAAACTGGCGTCAAACGCCCAGTGGATGTCCACTTCTGGCGTTCAAACGCCAGAAAAAGGAGAAAAGTTGGCGTTGAACGCCTATTCCTTACCTAGTTCTGGCGTTCAAACGCTAGAAAAGGGTGGGAAGCTGGCGTTAAACGCCCATCCAGCACCCAATCCTGGCATTCAAACGCCAATGAGGGATCAGACACCTGCAAGTGCTGATAGTAACCCCTCTAAGAAGGCTTCTCCAACCACCTCTGTAGGGAATAACCCTGCAGCAACTAAGGTTGAAGAATATAAAGCCAAGATGCCTTATCCTCAGAAACTCTGCCAAGCGGAGCAGGATAAACAATTTGCCTGCTTTGCAGACTATCTCAGGACTCTTGAGATAAAGATCCCATTTGCAAAGGCACTTGAGCAAATACCCTCTTATGCTAAGTTCATGAAAGAGATCTTAAGTCATAAGAAAGATTGGAGAGAAACTGAAAAGGTGTTTCTCACTGAAGAATGTAGTAAAGTCATTCTGAAAAGCTTACCAGAGAAGCTTCAAGATCCAGGAAGCTTTATGATACCATTACCAAGACAGCTCTATGTGACCTTGGAGCAAGTATCAACCTAATACATGCATCCACTATTAGAAAGCTTGGCTTGACTGAAGAAGTCAAACCAACCCGGATATGTCTTCAACTTGTTGATGGCTCCATTAAATATCCATCAGGCATAATTGAGGACATGATTGTCAAGGTTGGGCCATTTGTCTTTCCCACTGACTTTGTAGTGCTGGAAATGGAGGAGCACAAGAGTGCAACTCTCATTCTAGGAAGACCTTTCCTAGCAACTGGACGAACTCTTATTGATGTACAAAAAGGGGAAGTGACCTTGAGAGTCAATGAGGATGAGTTCAAGTTAAATGCTGTCAAAGCTATGCAGCATCCAGACACATCAAATGACTGCATGAGCACTGATATTATTGACTCTTTGGTGGAAGAGATCAATATGACTGAAAGTCTTGAATCAGAGCTAGAGGACATCTTTAAAGATGTTCAGCCTGATCTGGAGAAATCAGAGGAAATAAAAGAACCTCTGAAAATTTCTCAAGAAGAGGATAAGCCTCCTAAACCCGAGCTTAAACCATTACCACCATCCTTGAAATATGCATTTCTGGAGAGGGTGATACTTTTCCGGTGATCATAAGCTCTGCTTTAAATCCACAGGAAGAGAAAGCACTAATTCAAGTGCTAAGGACACACAAGACAGCTCTTGGGTGGTCCATAAGTGATCTTAAAGGCATTAGCCCAGCAAGATGCATGCACAAGATCCTATTGGAGGATGATGCTAAGCCAGTGGTTCAACCACAGGGGCGGCTAAATCCAGCCATGAAGGAAGTGGTGCAGAAAGAGGTCATTAAGTTACTAGAGGCTGGGATTATTTATCCTATTTCTGATAGCCCCTGGGTAAGCCTGTCCAAGTTGTACCCAAAAAGGGAGGCATGACAGTGGTTCACAATGAAAAGAATGAACTGGTTCCCACAAGAACAGTTACAGGGTGGCGTATGTGTATTGACTACAGAAGGCTCAATACAGCCACCAGAAAGGATCATTTTCCTTTACCATTCATAGACCAGATGCTAGAGAGACTAGCAGGTCATGATTATTATTGCTTTTTGGATGGCTATTCAGGTTACAACCAAATTGCAGTAGATCCTCAAGACCAAGAGAAAACAGCATTCACATGTCCATCTGGAGTATTTGCATACAGAAGGATGCCTTTTGGTCTGTGCAATGCACCTGCAACCTTTCAGAGATGCATGCTCTTTATTTTCTCTGATATGGTGGAAACATTTCTGGAAGTCTTCAGGGATGACTTCTCAGTATTTGGAGACTCATTCGGCTCCTGTCTTGATCATCTAGCACTTGTTCTGAAAAGGTGCCAAGAGACTAACCTGGTTTTAAACTGGGAAAAATGTCATTTTATGGTGACTGAAGGAATTGTCCTTGGGCATAAAATTTCGAACAAAGGAATAGAGGTGGATCAAGCTAAGGTAGAGGTAATTGAAAAATTACCACCACCTGCCAATGTAAATGCAATCAGAAGCTTTCTGGGACATGCAGGATTCTACATGAGGTTTATAAAGGATTTTTCAAAAATTGCAAAACCTCTGAGCAATCTGCTAGCTACTGACATGCCATTTGTGTTTGACACAGAGTGTCTGCAAGCGTTTGAAACCCTGAAAGCTAAGCTGGTCACAGCACTAGTCATCTCTGTACCAGACTGGACATTACCATTCGAACTAATGTGTGATGCCAGTGACCATGCCATTGGTGCAGTGTTGGGACAGAGGCATAACAAGCTTCTGTACGTCATTTATTATGCTAGCCATGTTTTAAATGATGCACAGAAGAATTACACAACCACAGAAAAAGAGTTACTTACAGTGGTTTATGCCATTGACAAGTTTAGATCCTATTTAGTGGGTTTAAAAGTGATTGTGTATACTGACCATGCTGCTCTTAAATACCTACTCACAAAGCAGGATTCAAAACCCAGGCTCATAAGATGGGTGTTGCTTCTGCAAGAGTTTGATATAGAAATAAGAGACAGAAAAGGGACAGAGAACCAGGTAGCTGATCACCTGTCTTGGATAGAACCAGTAGCAGGGGCATCCCTCCCTCCGACTGAGATCTCTGAAACCTTTCCGGATGAGCAACTCTTCGCCATTCAGGAAGCTCCATGGTTTGCAGACATTGCAAATTATAAAGCTGTGAGGTTCATACCCAAGGAGTACAGCAGAGTGCAAACGAAAAAACTAATTTCTGATGCAAAGTACTACCTATGGGATGAACCATATCTCTTTTAGAGATGTGCAGACAGAATGATCCGCAGATGCGTACCTAGAGAGGAGGCACAGAAGATCCTATGGCATTGCCATGGATCACAGTATGGAGGACATTTTGGAGGTGAGCGAACAGCCACTAAGGTCTTCCAATGTGGCTTCTACTGGCCTACTCTCTATAGAGATGCCCGAGAGTTTGTCCGTAACTGTGATAGTTGCCAAAGAGCTGGCAACTTACCCCATGGTTATGCCATGCCTCAACAAGGGATCTTAGAGATTGAGTTGTTTGATGTATGGGGTATTGACTTCATGGGTCCTTTCCCACCATCATACTCAAACACTTACATTCTGGTGGCAGTAGACTACGTATCTAAATGGGTAGAAGCAATTGCCACACCCACTAATGATACTAAGACCGTACTGAAATTCCTCTAGAAACATATTTTCAGCAGATTTGGTGTCCCCAGAGTACTAATCAGTGATGGGGGCACTCATTTCTGCAATAAACAGCTTTACTCTGCTATGGTCCGATATGGAATTAGCCACAAAGTAGCAACTCCATATCACCCACAGACAAATGAGCAGGTTGAAGTCTCTAATAGAGAACTAAAAAGAATCTTGGAACGGACTGTAATTGCCTATAGAAAGGATTGGGCAAAAAGCTTGGATGATGCTCTGTGGGCATACAGAACAGCATTCAAGACTCTTATAGGAACCTCTCCATACCAGCTTGTGTATGGCAAGGCCTGTCATCTGCCCATGGAACTGGAACATAAGGCCTACTGGGCAACCAAATTCCTAAACCTAGACGCCAAGTTAGCTGGAGATGAAAGATTGCTCCAGCTGAATGAGCTAGAGGAATTCGGACTCAATGCTTTTGAAAATGCTAAAATTTATAAGGAGAAAGCAAAAAAGTGTCATGACAAGAAACTGTCATCTAGAGTCTTTGAACCAGGACAGAAGGTTCTGCTATTTAACTCTAGGCTCAGACTATTCCCCGGGAAATTGAAATCCCGGTGGAGGGGACAATATGTGATTACAAGTGTGTCACCATATGGATATGTTGAGCTTCAGGATTTTGACTCTGATAAAAAATTCATTGTTAATGGCCAGAGAATCAAACATTATCTTGAAAGAAATTTTGAGCAAGAATGCTCAAAACTAAGGCTTGAATAAAGCTCAGTCAAGGTCTAGCTAAAGACAATAAAGAAGCGCTTGCTGGGAGGCAACCCAGCCATTAGCAAGTTATTTGTTTTAAGTAATACTTGTAGAAGTTTGATATAAATTTTTTTCAAAGATTAATCATCAAAATTGAAGGAATTCACAGAGTTACAGAAGGATTCAGCGCAAAAAGCAGAGAAAAGGAGCTCACTGGCAAGAAAACGCCAGTAAGGAGCATTTTGGGCGTTAAACGCCAGAATGGATACCATTCTGGGCGTTCAGAAAAACGCCCAGTAACAAAGGATTTCTGGCGTTTAACGCCAGCCAGGGTACCTGGCTGGGCGTTAAACGCCCACAATGGCCAACTTATGGGCGTTAAACGCCAGAATGGATAGGGGGAGAGGATTTTGTTTTCCACTTCAAAATTTTTCAAATTTTCATGTTTTGACTCATAATTTTCTGCATAAACATGTTTCAAACTTTCATCATTCACCCTCAATTTTCAAAAAACTCAACACTTTTCTAAATCTCTTTTCAAATTACCTTCAAATCCTTCCCAAATCTTCTTCAAAAAAAACTCAAGTATCTTTTCAATTTCTTTCTATATCTTTTTAAACTCATCATATCATCTCTTATTTCTTAGATGAATAAACAAATTTTCAGATTTAACATCTTTATATCTTTTTCAATTAAAAATTTCATCTTTTTCATATCATGATTTTATTTTCTTCCACCAATCATATCTCTATGTCATATCTCTTTCAAAATTTTTGAAATCCCTCCCTTCCTCTTATAAATACACATTTGGCCATCCCCTCCTTTCCACCATTCGAATTTGCCTCTCCTCCTCTCTCTCCCCTTTCATTTCTTTTGCTTGAGGGCAAGCAAACCTCTAAGTTTGGTGTATTTTTCCATGATCACTGAGCTAAGACTCATCAAGATCATGGCTCCTAAGGGAAAACAAACCAATTCAAGAGGCAAGAAAGATCCAAAGAGTCTTTGGAATCAAGAGAGGTTCTTCACCAAAGAACATGCAGACCATTACCATAAAATAATGGGTCTAAGATCAGTGATCCCGGAAGTTAAATTTAATCTGAAAGAAGATGAATATCCGGAGATCCAAGAGCAAATTCGAAACAGAGGATGGGAAATTCTAGCTAATCCTGAAACAAGGGTTGGAAGAAACATGGTTCAGGAATTCTATTCAAATCTGTGGCTGATAGATAAGCAGAGAATAACTGGAACCGCCTTTCATACCTACAGAACCATGGTCAGAGGAAGGATTATTTACTTCCATCTGGACAAAATAAGAGAGGTCTTCAAATTGCCTCAACTACAAGATGATCCATAATCCTTTAATAGGAGAATGGTGAGAGAAGATAAGGGGTTGGACCAAGTTCTAGAGGACATATGCCTCCCTGGAACTAAGTGGATAACCAATTCAAAAGGTGTCCCAAACCAACTCAAGAGAGGAGATCTCAAACCAGTTGCAAGAGGTTGGTTGAACTTCATTGGGCGTTCCATACTGCCCACTAGCAACCGCTCTGAGGTCACTGTCAAAAGAGCAGTGATGATTCATTGCATTATGCTGGGAAACGAAGTGGAGATTCATCATCTGATTTCTTGTGAGATTTACACAATTGCAAACAAGAACTCCACTAAAGCCAAACTGGCATACCCAAGCTTAATTTCTCTACTATGTAAAGATGCTGGGGTGAGGATGGGAGTAGATGAATTCATCCCAATCGAACACCCAATCACTAAGAAGTCAATGGAAGGACAACAAGTGCAAGACAACTCCATCAAAAGGAGGGCGCAGGAGTTCCTCCCAGAAATCCCTGAAATTGACTACTGGATCCGCCTAGAAGCATCTGTCACCAAGCTGCAAGAAGCTATGGATCAACTTAAGGAATAACAGCAAAATCAAAACTGCATGCTCTGCAAGCTGCTTAAGGAACAGGAGAAGCAGAGGCGTGAGCTACAGGAGCTGAAATGCCAGAAGCTCTCCCTTGAAGGACCAAACACCCCACAGATTGAAGGAGCATCCACTGCTCAAAATCAAGGTTGTTGAGTCCTAACTCTGTGATAACCTTTATTATTAGGAATCTATTTTAAGAGTCATTTATTTTTCTATTTTTTTTAATTTTCTGTCTTCTATTATTATTGGTTTGCTCTTATATTTTTTTTAGTCTTATTTTCATTCCATGATTAATAAAATTTAAAGTTTATGTCTTAAAGCTATGAATGTCTTATGAATCCATCACCTTTCTTAAATAAAAAGTGTTTTTAATTGCAAAAGAAAAAAAAGTACATGAATTTCAAATTTTAAAACAGATTAATTATTTTGATGTGGTGGCAATACTTTTTATTTTTCTGAATGAATGCTTGAACAGTGCATATTTTTGAATTTGTTGTTTATGAATGTTAAAAATGTTGGCTCTTGAAAGAAAAAAAGAGAAATGTTATTGATGATTTGAAAAATCATAAAAATGTTTCTTGAAGCAAGAAAAAGCAGTGAATAAAAAAGGGCTTGCAGAAAAAAAAAGTATATGTGAAAAAAGAAGAAGAAGAAGAGAAAGAAAAAGAAAAAGCAAGCAAAAAAAGCCAATATCCCTTTAAACCAAAAGGCAAGGGTGAAATAAAAAAGGATCCAAGGCTTTGAGCATCAGTGGATAGGAGGGCCCACAGGAATAAAATCCTGGCCTAAGCGGCTAAACCAAGCTGTCCCTAACCATGTGCTTGTGGTGTGAAGGTGTCAAGTGAAAACTTGAGACTGAGCGGTTAAAGTCGTGGTCCAAAGCAAAAGGAGTGTGCTTAAGAGCTCTGGACACCTCTAATTGGGGACTCTAGCAAAGCTGAGTCATAATCTGAAAAGGTTCACCCAGTTATGTGTCTGTGGCATTTATGTATCCGGCGGTAATACTGGAAAACAAAATGCTTTGGGTCACGGCCAAGACTCATAAAGTAGCTGTGTTCAAGAATCAACATACTGAACTAGGAGAATCAATAACACTATCTAAATTCTGAGTTCCTATAGATGCCAATCATTCTAAACTTCAAAGGATAAAGTGAGATGCCAAAACTGTTCAGAAGCAAAAAGCTAATAGCCCCGCTCATCTAATTAAGACTGATCTTCATAGATGTTTTTGGAATTCATTATATATTCTCTTCTTTTTATCCTATTTGATTTTCAGTTGCTTGGGGACAAGCAACAATTTAAGTTTGGTGTTGTGATGAGCGGATAATTTATACGCTTTTTGGCATTGTTTTTAGTATATTTTAGTTAGTTTTTATACCTATAAAAAACCGGAGGAGGTTGTTGCCAAGAAGGTTGTCTATATGCTTGAGGCTCCTCCCATCTTTGATTTTCAAATCCTTGATGCACATCCTCATTGTAGCTTCCATTTCTATTTCCTACAACATAGTTTGAACCAAACTCATAGCCAAAGTGTTGAGAATTTATGATAGAAAAGAGAAACAAAAACAAAAACTAAGAAGAGATAAAGAAAACAAACTCCTAAACTAAAACTAGCAAACAAACCAAAAATCAAGCTATTCACAATATTGACATATATACAATAACCAATAACAAGCACATTGCAATTCCCCGGCAACGGCGCTAAAAACTTGATGTTGAAGATTTATACCGGTTCGAAATTTAACAAAATAATTTCATTGTGAGCATAGCCCAAACCGATAATCGATCCTCAAATCAAAGTTTAATTTTTTTTGTCATGAATGCAAACCAATAAAAATAACGAAAGTATTAAATCTTGGGTCTCTCTCAAAGGAATTGCGGTGAAGTATGCATATTATTGGTTATGGTATCCAAGGGGTGGTTTGCAAATAAGGGGACAAGAAATTAAATGGCAAGAAAAGTAAAGCAAGCAACTAAAGAAAGCAAGTAATAAAGAGAGGCATTCGTGGCAAGAATTGAGAATATAGACTTTCTATCCTAGTCATTAATTTTCATACAACAATTAACAAGATTTAATCCTATTTAGTCATCTCCAACATAGGAAGAACGTATAATGTTATCTTCACTTGAGAGAAAGTCAAATAAGACTAGTTAATCTCAATCCAAAAGTCCTAATCAACCCACTAATTGAATTAGCAAGAGATTAGAGTCAATGGAAATAATATTAACTAACAACTCTAGATCACCAACCTAAGTTGGGTATTAATGACTCAAGATTGCCTAATTTCTCTTTCCAAGCCAAGAATGCTCAATTATCTACTCTAAACCTAAGGCAAGCATTTTGTCAAACACTTGGAAGGCATAAAAGGAAAGCATCATAAAATTGCAATAATAATAAATCTACAACTACCCAATGCAAGGAATCAACAATAACAACTAAAGAAAATAACATTAAACATGAAATACCTCAAATTGCATTAAAGAAAAAAGGAGTTAACAAGAGTTCATCAACATAAAAAGTAACCAAAATGAGAAATTAACAAGAAGAAATAGGAAAATCAAGACAATAGAACAAGAAATTGTAAGAAAAACTAATTGAAAACAAGAAATCAAACTTAGATCTAAGAGAGATTGACTTAATTCTAACCTAATTATAGAGAGAAGAAGGAGCTTCTCTCTCTCTAGAAAACTACCTAAAGCATCATCCTAGCTAATTTAATTGCTCCCCCCTTGACCCATCTTGAGTTCTGCATCAAATAGCTTCAGAAATGAGTTCGACTTGGGCCTGGAAAGCTCAAAAATCATCCTCAGCGAATTCACTTTAATGAAGTCATGTGATCAGCATCACGCGTGCGCGTCGCTGGCAGATTCCCTCCTCACGCGTATGCGTGGATGACGCGTGTGCGTGGCCTTGAATTCTCCAAATGCTCATTTCTTCATGAATTCTCCACTTTCCATGCTTTTCTCTTCACTTTTTCCATCCAATACTTGCCTTATGAATCTAAAATTACTCAACAAACATATCAAGGCATCGAATGGAATTAAAGTGAATTCAATTTAGCTATTTAAAGGCCTAAAAAGCATGTTTTCATTCTTAAGCACAAATTTAGGGAGAATTACAAAAGCATGCTATTTCATTGAATAAATGTGAGATAAGTTGATCAAATCCCCTAAATTAAGCACAAGATGAACCACAAAATTGGGGTTTATCAAGAGCGCATCAATTGGACCTCTGTAGCTCAAGATATGCTCGTTGGAATGCACGGAGGTCAGGATTTGACAACATCTGCTATTCTTTCTTTGACTCTGAATCAGACTTTGCCAAAACCTGTCAATTTCACCCAAAAATCACCTGAAATCATAATAAAGAAACAGAAACTCAAAGTAGCATCCAAAAGGTGAATTTTGCACTAAAACTTAATAAAATGTAACTAAAAACTCTAAGAAAATGGTACTAAAAAGGGTATAAAATATCCGCTCATCACTAAACGCCAGTGGCTGGGTGTTTAGCGCCAGGTCTCTGGTGCACGAATTGTAAATCACACTTTTCACAACTCGTACCACTAACCAGCAAGTGCACTAGGTCGTCCAAGTAATACCTTACGTGAGTAAGGGTCGATCCCACGGAGATTGTCGGCTTGAAGCAAGCTATGGTTATTTTGTAATTCTTAGTCAGGAGATTAATGATAAGAGTGATTATATTTATGAAGAGTGAAAAGCATAAATTAAATAGTACTTGTTATGCAGTAATGGAGAACAGATTGAGGTTTTAGAGATGCTCTGTCTTCTAAATCTCTGCTTTCCTACTGTCTTCTTCTTCACGCACGCAGGTCTCCTTCCATGGCAAGCTGTATGTTGGTGGATCACCGTTGTCAATGGCTACCATCCGTTCTCTCAGTGAAAATGGTCCAAATGCGCTGTCACTGCACGGATAATCATCTGTCGGTTCTCACTCATGTTGGAATAGGATCCATTGATCCTTTTGCGTCTGTCACTACGCCCAGCACTCGTGAGTTTGAAGCTCGTCACAGTCATCCCCTCCCAGATCCTACTCGGAATACCACAGACAAGGTTTAGACTTTTCGGATCTCAGGAATGGCCGCCAATAATCCTAGCCTATACCACGAAGACTCTGATCATGAACCAAGAGGCTAAGAGATACACACTCAATCTAAGGTAGAACGGAAGTGGTTGTCAGGCACGCGTTCATAGGTTGAGAATGATGATGAGTGTCACGGATCATCACATTCATCACGGTTAAGTACAAGCGAGTATCTTAGAAGAGAAACAAGCGTGATTGAATAGAAAACAGAAGTAATTGCATTAATTCATCGAGACACAGCAGAGCTCCTCACCCCCAATCATGGAGTTTAGAGACTCATGCCGTAGAGATACAATATAAAATGTGAAAATGTCATGAGGTACAAAATAAATCTCTAAAAGTTGTTTAAATACTAAACTAGTAACCTAGGTTTACAGAAAATGAGTAAACTATGATAGATAGTGCAGAAATCCACTTCTGGGGCCCACTTGGTGTGTGCTGGGGCTGAAACTTGAGCTTTACACGTGTCTGGGCTGTTTCTGGAGTTAAACGCCAGGTTTTAACTTGTTTTGGGCATTTAACTCCAACTTGTAACCTGTTTCTGGCGTTTAACGCCAGAATAGGGCAAAGAACTGGCGTTGAACGCCAGTTTGCGTCATCTAAACTCGGATAAAGTATGGACTATTATATATTTCTGGAAAGCCCTGGATATCTACTTTCCAACACAATTAAGATCACACCATTTGGACTTCTGTAGCTCTAGAAAATTCACTTTGAATGCAGGGAGGTCAGAATCCAATAGCATCTGCAGTCCTTTTTCAGCCTCTGAATCAGATTTTTGCACAGGTCCCTCAATTTCAGCCAGAAAATACCTGAAATCACAGAAAAACACACAAACTCATAGTAAAATCCAGAAATGTAATTTTTATTTAAAAACTAATAAAAATATACTAAAAACTAACTAAATTATACTAAAAACTATCTAAAAACAATGCCAAAAAGCGTATAAATTATCCACTCATCACAACACCAAACTTAAATTGTTGCTTGTCCCCAAGCAACTGAAAATCAAACTAGGATAAAAAGAAGAGAATATACTATAAATTCCAAAATATCAATGAAACTTAACTCTAATCAGATGAGCGGGACTAGTAGCTTTTTGCCTCTGAACAGTTTTGGCATCTCACGTTATCCCTTGAAGTTCAGAATGATTGGCATCTATAGGAACTCAGAATTTAGATAGTGTTATTTATTCTCCTAGTTTAGTATGTTGATTCTTGAACACAGCTACTTTATGAGTCTTGGCCGTGGCCCTAAGCACTTTATTTTCCAATATTACCACCAGATACATAAATGCCACAGACACATAACTAGGTGAACCTTTTTGGATTGTGACTCAGCTTTGCAAGAGTCCCCAATTAGAGGTGTCCAGGGTTCTTAAGCACACTCTTCTTTTTTGCTTTGGACCTCGACTTTAACCGCTCAGTCTCAAGTTTTCACTTGACACCTTCACGCCACAAGCACATGGTTAGGGACAGCTTGGTTTAGCCGCTTAGGTCAGGATTTTATTCCTTTGGGCCCTCCTATTCATTAATGCTCAAAGCCTTGGATCCTTTTTACCCTTGCCTTTTGGTTTTAAGGGCTATTGGCTTTTTGCTCTTGCCTTTTGGTTTAAAGAGCTATTGGCTTTTTCTGCTTGCTTTTTCTTTTTCTTTCCTTTTCTCTTTTTTTTTCGCAAGCTTTTGCTTTTTCACTGCTTTTTCTTGCTTCAAGAATCAATTTTATGATTTTTCAGATTATCAAATAACATTTCTCCTTTTTCATCATTCTTTCAAGAGCCAACAATTTTAACATTCATAAACAACAAATTCAAAAGACATATGCACTGTTCAAGCATTCATTCAGAAAACAAAAAGTATTGTCACCACATCAAAATAATTAAACTAGTTTTAAGGATGAATTCGAAATCATGTACTTCTTGTTCTTTTGTAATTAAAACATTTTTCATTTAAGAAAGGTGATGCATTCATAGGACATTCATAACTTTAAGACATAGACACTAGATACTAATGATCATGTAATGAAGACACTTAGCAATAAAAGAAATGAAACCAAAGACATAAAGACACATGACTCTAATTTTAATACTCATATACTCTTAAAATAGATAAAAGGTTATCACAGAGTTAGGACTCAACAACCTTTTCTTTGGGAGGTATATGTCCTCTAGGATTTTGTCCAAGCTCTGATTTGGTCTCATCATTCTCCTATTAAAGGAGTTTGGGTCATCTTGCAGTTGAGGTAGCTTGAAGATCTCCCTTATTTTGTCAGGATGGGTGTGAACAATCTTCCCTCTGACCAGAGTTCGATAGTCATAGAATGCGGTTCCAACTATTCTCTGCCTGTCTGTCTGCCACAGATTAGAGTAAAATTCCTGAACCATGTTTCTTCCCACCTTTGTTTCAGGATTAGCTAGGACTTCCCAGTTCCTATTTCGAATTTGCTCTTGGATCTCCGGATATTCGTCTTCTTTCAGATTGAATTTAACTTCCAGAATCATTGACCTTAGACCCATTATTTTGTAGTAATAGTCTGAAAAATGTTCTTTGGTTAAGAACTTCCCTTGATTCCAAAGTGGTTTTGGAATATTCTCTTTCTTACCTCTTGAGTTGGTTTGTTTTCCCTTAAGATCCATGATCTTAGTGGGTATTGGCTTAGTGATCACGGATAAACACACCAAACTTAGAGGTTTGCTTGTCCTCAAGCAAAAGAAAAGAAAGGAGAGGGATAGAGGGAGAGCCAAGTTCAAATGTGTGGATGAAAGGGGGGAGGGCGAACGAGGATTTAAAGGGGAGGGGGTGGGCTTTCGAAAATCTTTTAAAAAGATATGATAGAAAATATGATTTGGAAAAAATAAGTAAGATAGAAAAAGATGTAATTTAAAATTGAAAAGATATGAAAGATATTAGAAAAAGATAGATTTTTTCAAAAAAAATTGTGAAGATTTGAAAAAGATATTGATGAGTTTGAAGAAAAAATTTTGAAAAAGATAGATTTGTTTTTAAAAAAGAATTGAGAAGAGTTTGAAGAAGAATTGAGAAAGATTTAATTTTAGGATTAAGATATTTTAAAAATTTATGGAAAAAGTTTGAAAATTGAAAGTATGGGAACATGTTTATGCAAAAAAAATGGATGGAGATATGAAATTTTGAAAAAAAATCAAGTTGGGAACAAAAACATCCTCCCCTCCACAATCCTGGCGTTAAATGCCCAACTACTGCTTGTTTTGGGCGTTTAACGCCCATCTGTAGCCTGTTCTGGGCATTTAACGCCCAGCTGTTGCTTCTGGCTGGCGTTAAATGCCAGAAATCTTTCGTCACTGGGCGTTTTTTCCAAACGCCCAAGATGCTGCAGGTATGGCGTTAAACGCCCAGAATAGTGCCCATTTTGGCGTTTAACGCCCAAAAGGGTATCATTACTGGCGTTAAACGCCCAGTAGATGCTTCTTTTGGGCGTTTAATGCCCAAATATACCTCTTACTGGCGTTTTCTTGCCAGTGAGCTCCTTCTCCCTGTTTTGTATTCTGAATCTTTCTGTAACCCTGTGAACTTATGCAATTGATTCTTTACCTTGAGAATTATTTATATTAAACTTTTATAATTAAAAATAGATAAATAAATAAATAAAAAGCTTTGCTAATGGCTGGGTTGCCTCACAGCAAGCGCTTCTTTATTGTCTTTAGTTGGACCTTGCTGAGCTTTTAATCTAGCCTCAGCCTTGAGCACTCTTGCTCAACATTGCCCTCAAGATAATGCTTGATTCTTTGTCCATTAACAATGAACTTTTTATTAGAATCAATGTCTTGAAGCTCCACATAGCCATATGGTGACACACTTGTGATCACGTATGGTCCCCTCCACCGGGATTTCAGTTTCCCGGGGAATAGCCTGAGCCTAGAGTTAAACAGCAGAACCTTCTGTCCTGGTTCAAAGACTCTAGATGACAGCTTTCTGTCATGCCACCTTTTTGCTTTCTCTTTGTAAAGCTTGGCATTTTCGAAAGCGGTGAGTCTGAATTCCTCTAGCTCATTCAGCTGGAGCAATCTTTTTTCTCCAGCTAATTTGGCATCAAAGTTTAGGAATCTGGTTGCCCAGTAGGCTTTGTGCTCCAGTTCCACGGGCAGATGGCAGGCCTTACCATACACAAGCTGGTATGGAGAGGTCCCTATAGGAGTCTTGAATGCTGTTCTGTAAGCCCACAGAGCATCATCCAAGCTTCTCGCCCAATCCTGTCTACGGGTGCTTACAGTCCATTCCAGGATTCTTTTTAGTTCTCTCTTAGAGACTTCAGCTTGCCCGTTTGTCTATGGATGATATGGAGTTGCCACCTTGTGACTAATTCCATACCGGACCATAGCAAAGTAAAGCTGTTTGTTGCAGAAGTGAGTGCCCCCATCACTAATTAGTGCTCTAGGGACACCAAACCTGCTGAAGATATGTTTCTGGAGGAATTTCAGCACTGTCTTAGTATCATTAGTGGGTGTGGCAATGGCCTCTACCCATTTGGATACATAGTTGACTGCCACCAGAATATAAGTGTTTGAGTATGATGGTGGGAAAGGCCCCATGAAGTCAATACCCCATACATCAAACAACTCAATCTCCAAGATTCCTTGTTGAGGCATGACGTAACCATGAGGCAGATTACGAGCTCTCTAGCAACTGTCATAGTTACGTACAAACTCTCGGGAATCTCTATATAGGGTAGACCAGTAGAAGCCACATTGGAGGACCCTGGTGGCTGTTTGCTCACCTCCGAAGTGGCCTCCATATTGCGACCCACGGCAATGCCATAAGATCTTCTGTGCTTCTTCTCTAGGCACACACCTTCGGATTATTCTGTCTGCACATCTCTTAAAGAGATAGGGTTCATCCCACAAGTAGTACTTTGCATTAGTAATTAATTTTTTCTTTTGTTGCCTGCTGTACTCCTTGGGTATGAACCTTGCAGCTTTATAGTTTGCAATGTCTGCAAACCATGGTGTTTCCTAAATGGTGAACAAATGCTCATCCGGAAAGGTTTCAGGGATCTCAATAGAGGGAAAGGACGCCCCTTCTACTGGTTCTATCCGGGACAGATGATCAGCCACTTAGTTTTCTGTCCCTTTTATGTCTCTTATTTCTATATCAAACTCTTGCAGAAGCAACACCCATCTTATGAGCCTGGGTTTTAAATCCTGCTTTGTAAGTAGATATTTAAGAGCAGCATGGTCAGTGTACACAATCACTTTTGATACTACTAAGTATGATCTAAACTTGTCAATGGCATAAACCACTGCAAGCAATTCTTTTTCTGTGGTTGTGTAATTTTTCTGGGCATCATTTAAAACACGGCTAGCATAATAAATGACATGCAGAAGCTTGTCATGCCTCTGCCCCAATACTGCACCAATGGCATGATCACTGGCATCATACATTAGTTCGAATGGTAATGTCTAGTCTGGTGCAGAAATAACTGGTGCTGTGACCAGCTTAGCTTTCAGAGTTTTAAATGCCTGCTGACACTCTGTGTCAAACACAAATGGTGTGTCAGCAGCTAGCAGGTTGCTCAGGGGTTTTGCAATTTTTGAAAAATCCTTTATAAACCTCATATAGAATCCTGCATGCCCTAGAAAGCTTCTGATTGCCTTAACATTGGCAGGTGGTGGTAATTTTTCAATTACCTCCACCTTAGCTTGATCCACCTCTATTCCTTTGTTCGAAATCTTGTGCCTAAGGACAATCCCTTTAGTCACCATAAAGTGACATTTTTCCCAGTTTAAAACCAGGTTAGTCTCTTGGCATCTTTTCAGAACCAGTGTCAGGTGATCAAGACAGGAGCTGAATGAGTCTCCATATACTGAGAAGTCATCCATGAAGACTTCCAGAAATTTTTCCACCATATCAGAGAAAATAGAGAGCATGCATCTCTGAAAGGTTGCAGGTGCATTACACAGCCCAAATGGCATCCTTCTGTAGGCAAATACTCCATATGGACATGTGAATGCTATTTTTTCTTGATCATGGGGATCTACTGCAATTTGGTTGTAACCTGAATAGCCATCCAAAAAGCAGTAATAATCATGACCTGCTAGTCTTTCTAGCATCTGGTTTATGAATGGTAAAGGAAAATGATCCTTTCTGGTGGCTGTATTGAGCCTTCTGTAGTCAATACACATGCGCCACCCTGTAACTGTTCTTGTAGGAACTAGTTCATTTTTTTCATTATGAACCACTGTCATGCCTCCCTTTTTGGGGATAACTTGGACAGGGCTCACCCAGGGACTATCAGAAATAGGATAAATAATCCTAGCCTCCAGTAATTTGGCGACCTCTTTCTGCACCACTTCCTTCATGGCTGGATTTAGCCGCCTCTGTGGTTGAACCACTAGCTTACCATCGTCCTCCAATAGGATCTTGTGCATGCATCTTGCTGGGCTGATGCCCTTAAGATCACTAATGGACCACCCAAGAGCTGTCTTGTGTGTCCTTAGCACTTGAAGTAGCTTCCTCTTCCAGGGGATTTAAAGCAGAGCTTATGATCACCGGAAAAGTGTCACCTTCTCCCAAAAATGCATATTTCAGGAATGGTGGTAATGGTTTGAGCTCGGGTTTAGGAGGTTTTTCCTCTTCCTGAGGAAGTTTTAGAGGTTCTTTCAATTCCTCTAAATCCTCCAGATCAGGCGGAACATCTTTAAAGATGTCTTCTAGCTCTGATTTGAGACTCTCAGCCATGTTGATCTCCTCTACCAAAGAGTCAATAAGATCAACTTTCATGCAGTCTTTTGGTGTGTCTGGATGCTGCATGGCTTTGACAGCATTCAACTTAAACTCATCCTCGTTGACTCTCAGGGTTACTTCCCCCTTTTGGACATCAATGAGAGTTCGTCCAGTTGCTAGAAAAGGTCTTCCTAGAATGAGAGTAGCACTCTTGTGCTCCTCCATTTCCAGCACTACAAAGTCAGTGGGGAAGGCGAATGGCCCAACCCTGACAATCATGTCTTCAATCACGCCTGATGGGTATTTAATGGAGCCATCAGTAAGTTGGAGACATATCCGGGTTGGTTTAACTTCTTCGGTTAGACCAAGCTTTCTAATAGTGGATGCAGGTATTAGGTTGATGCTTGCCCCAAGATCACATAAAGTTGTCTTGGTGCAATTATCCTCTAATATGCATGGTATCATAAAGCTCCCAGGATCTTTAAGCTTTTCTGGGAAGCTTTTCAGAATGACTGCACTGCATTCTTCAGTGAGGAGAACTCTTTCAGTTTCTCTCCAATCCTTTTTATGACTCAAGATCTCTTTCATGAACTTGACATAAGAGTGTATTTGCTCAAGTGCCTCTGCAAACGGAATCTTTATTTCAAGAGTCCTGAGATAGTCTGCAAAGCGGGCAAATTGCTTATCCTGCTCCTCTTGGCGGAGTTTTTGAGGATAAGGTATCTTGGCTTTGTATTCCTCAACCTTAGTTGCTGCAGGTTTATTTCCTACATAGGTGGTTGGAGAAGCCATTTTAAAGGGGTTGCTATCAGCACTTGTGTGTGTCTGATCCCTCACTGGCATTCGGATGCCAGGGTTAGAAGCTTGATTGGCATTGGACGCCAACTTCTTGCCTGTTTCTGGCATTTGAACGCCAGAACTGAGCTTCCATTGGGCGTTTGACCCCAGCTCCTTGCCTGTTTCTGGCGTTTGAACGCCAGAATTGTTCTTCTCTGGGCTCTTACTGTCCTTAGAGGGATTTTGGATAATATTTTGCTCATCCTCTGTCAGTTGTTCTTTCCTTGGCTTTCTGCTGCTCTGAAGTGAGGTATTTAATGTTTTTCCACTTCTTAATTGAACTGCCTAGCACTCTTCTGTTATCTGCTTTGATAACTTCTGTTTTATCTGATTCAATTTTGCCTCCATGTTTTTATTAGCATTTTTAGTGTCTTGTAGCATCTCCTTGAATTCTGCTAGCTGTCTTGTTAGAAAGCACAATTGTTGATTGAGTTCAGCAACTTATTCTGGAGGACCAAGTTCAGTAGACACTACTTTGGCTTCTTCTTTTATAGAGGACCCACTACTTATGTACAGATGCTAGTTTCTAGCAACTATATCAATAAGCTCTTGAGCCTCTTCAATAGTTTTTCTCATGTGTATAGATCCACCAGCTGAGTGGTCTAGAGATATCTGAGCTCCTTCTGTAAGCCCATAGTAGAAGATGTCTAATTGCACCCACTCTGAAAATATTTCAGAGGGACATTTCCTTAGCATCCCTCTGTACCTCTCCCAGGCATTATAAAGGGATTCATCATCCTCTTGTTTAAAGCCTTGGATGTCCAGCCTTAGCTGTGTCATCCTTTTTGGAGGGAAATATTGATTCAGGAATTTCTCTGATAATTGTTTCCATGTCCTTATGCTTGCTGTGGGTTGGTTATTTAACCACCTTTTAACTTGATCTTTTACAGCAAACGGAAACAGTAACAGCCTGTATACATCCTGATCTACCTCCTTGTCACGTACTGTGTCAGCAATTTGCAAGAATTGTGCCAGAAACTCAGTAGGTTCTTCCTGCGGAAGACCGGAATACTGGTAATTTTGCTGCACCATGACAATGAATTGAGGATTTAGCTCAAAATTGCCTGCTTTGATGGGAGGTATACAGATACTACTCCCATATGCAGCAGTAGTGGGATTAACATATGACCCCAGAGTCCTTTTGGACTATTTATTTCCACTTAGATCCATGATGGATAAAATGGAATTGATATGAATTGCAAAGAAAATATATTTTTGTTTTTATTTTATTGAAGTAGATCAAACCAAATTATTAAGATAAATAAAAATATTAAGATAAAATAAAATAAAATAATTAGAATTTAAAATGTAAATTTCGAAAACTTAGAGAAAAAATAAATTTGAAAGTGAAAATAATTGCTTAATTGAGAAGATCTGAAAAACTTTGGATATGATTTTTGAAAAAGATTTTGAACTTTGAAAAGATTTGATTTTTAAAATAAAAATATGAATTTTTCAAAGTAATTTTCGAAAATTCAATTTAAATTAAAGAGAAAAGATATTTTTGAATTTAATGAGGAAAGAGAAAAACAATAAAATGACACAAGACTTAAAATTTTTAGATCTAATGCTCCTTGTTTTTTCGAAAGTTTTGGAGGGAAGACACCAAGGAACACCAAACTTAAAGATTTTAAGATTGAAACACAGAGAAGCCTCAAAAATACTTTGAAGACTCACAAGAATATAAAAAGAACACCAAACTTAAAACTTTTAGAAAAATAAAAATAATTTTTCGAAAATAAAAAAATTAACAAGAGAACACCAAACTTAAAAGTTTGACATGAGATTTAATCAGAGAAAAATTATTTTTGAAAAAATTTTAAAATAAAAATTCTCAATTACCAAGAACATAAGCACACTGCTCTAGCCAATTGAGCTATAAATTTAAAGTGTTTTAATAAAGGTATTTAATGTATAAAATTTTTTGAATACTGATAATTTGAAAATGCACAAGAAAAACAAGAAAAGGCACAGGACAGGAAAAACTAAAGATCAAACAAGAAAAATAACAAGAACAACTTGAAGATCAAGAAAGAACAATGAACACAAATTCAAAAATTTAAAGGAAAATAAAAACATGCAATTGACACCAAACTTAAAATATGAAACTAAACTCAAACAGAAGATTAAATCATGAAGTTATTGGTTCTAAAAATTTTCGAAAATAATTTAGAAAAATAAAATAAGGATTTTAAAATTTTAACCAAAAACAATAATAGAAGACTCTAAACTAAAAAAAGAAAAATTTTTCCTAATCTAAGCAACAAAATAAACCGTCAGTTGTCCAAACTTGAACAATCCCCGGCAACGGCGCTAAAAACTTGGTGCGCAGAAATCGTGATCGTTCATTCCCTGGGAACGGCGCCAAAAACTTGGTGCACGAATTGTAAATCACACTTTTCACAACTCGTACCACTAACCAGCAAGTGCATTGGGTCGTCCAAGTAATACCTTACATGAGTAAGGGCCGATCCCACGGAGATTGTCGGCTTGAAGCAATCTATGGTTATTTTGTAATTCTTAGTCAGGAGATCAATGATAAGAGTGATTATATTTATGAAGAGTGAAAAGCATAAATTAAATAGTACTTGTTATGCAGTAATGGAGAACAGATTGAGATTTTGGAGATGCTCTGTCTTCTGAATCTCTGCTTTCCTACTGTCTTCTTCTTCACACACGCAGGTCTCCTTCCATGGCGAGCTGTATGTTGGTGGATCACCGTTGTCAATGGCTACCATCCGTCCTCTCAGTGAAAATGGTCCAAATGCGCTATCACCACACGGTTAATCATCTGTCGGTTCTCACTCATGTTGGAATAGGATCCATTGATCCTTTTGCGTCTGTCACTACGCCCAACACTCGTGAGTTTGAAGCTCGTCACAGTCATCCCCTCCCAGATCCTACTCGGAATACCACAGACAAGGTTTAGACTTTCTGGATCTCAAGAATGGCCGCCAATAATCCTAGCTTATACCACGAAGACTCTTATCATGAACCAAGAGGCTAAGAGATACACACTCAATCTAAGGTAGAATAGAAGTGGTTGTCAGGCACGCGTTCATAGGTTGAGAATGATGATGAGTGTCACGGATCATCACATTCATCACGGTTAAGTACAAGCGAGTATCTTAGAAGAGAAACAAGCGTGATTGAATAGAAAACAGAAGTAATTGCATTAATTCATCGAGACACAGCAGAGCTCCTCACCCCCAATCATAGAGTTTAGAGACTCATGCCGTAGAGATACAATGTAAAACGTGAAAATATCATGAGGTACAAAATAAATCTCTAAAAGTTGTTTAAATACTAAACTAGTAACCTAGGTTTACAGAAAATGAGTAAACTATGATAGATAGTGCAAAAATCCACTTCCGAGGCCAACTTAGTGTGTGCTGGGGTTGAGACTTGAGCTTTACACGTGCCTGGGCTATTTCTGGAGTTAAACGCCAGGTTGTAACTTGTTTTGGACGTTTAACTCCAACTTGTAACCTGTTTCTGGAGTTTAATGCCAAAATAGGGCAGAGAACTGGCGTTGAACGCCAGTTTGCATCGTCTAAACTCGGGTAAAGTATGGATTATTATATATTGCTGAAAAGCCCTGGATGTCTACTTTCCAACGCAATTGAGAGCGCGCCAATTGGACTTATGTAGCTCCAGAAAATCCACTTTCAGTTCAGGGAGGTCAGAATCCAACAACATCTGCAGTCCTTTTTCAGCCTCTGAATAAGATTTTTGCTCAGGTCCCTTAATTTCAGCCAGAAAATACCTGAAATCACAGAAAAATACACAAACTCATAGTAAAGTCCAGAAATGTAATTTTTATTTAAAAAATAATAAAAATATACTAAAAACTAACTAAATTATACTAAAAACTATCTAAAAACAATGCCAAAAAGCGTGTAAATTATCCGCTCATCATTCTCCTTACTTGTTGCATGAATTACAAAGCCTTGGACGCTAAACACTGAGTCGTGGCATTTAGTGCCACCCATCCAGAGGAGAATTGATCCTATTAAGCTCTTGTAGTCATGCGTACACGCGCCACATGCGTACGCACGATCCCTTTTCTGTTCCGATGATGCATATGCATGCCTAATGCGTACGCATGAGGCTTCTTTGCTTTTTCATGCACTTTTCCATCAATTATTCTTTCGAATGCTACCTGAGATCAATCAAAACTCATAAAACTCAAAGTATCATCCAAAGGGGGATAGTCCACTAAAATCCTCTAACAAAACAACTAAAAATCACATAAATCACATAGAAAAGATACAAATGATGCTCACGCATCACAACACCAAACTTGAAGTGTTACTTATCCTCAAGAAACTTGAACAATGAAAAGTAAGAATAGGTTTGGTTAGAAGTTTAAGTTCTATTGAAGCTTATGCTTGTCTTAAGAGTGGGTTTTAGCTACATTGTGATCACAAATGCATCCTTACTCTTCATTGTTTCTTGAACTTGCAAATGCCAACACCTGAAAAGAACTAGAACCCGGATGATGTTATGAAACTTTGCTCCCATTAAGTCCAGATTGATCCTTGAATTCCTTTCTTTGAACTTTAGAGAGAATTTTCAGTTGACAACTCTAAATGCTCCGTCTCAAGGCAACTCTTGATAGTGAGTGTTCTATCGGTAATCCTAAACCAGCTGGTCCAAGTTACCAGGAGATAAAGTACCCTGTGGACCTATAACTCAAACCTCTCCTTGACATGGTCACACCACAAGCATATAGCCAAGATTTTGAACCCAAACATCGATGCCCAGAGCCTCTTTGGACTACTAAATGTCTTGTCTCAAGATGGCTTGTGCAACGGGTTTTCAATCGGCAATCCTGGACCAGTTGATCCAAGTTGTCGGGTGATAAAGCATCCCTCGGATCTAATCATCCAAGCTGCCCATGGACAATAAACACCAAAGACACATATTTGGATCTCAACTATTGATGCTCAGAGCTTTGCAACTTAGCTTTCTTTTTTTATTTTCATTTTATCATATTTTTCTTTTTTTTACACTTTCTTTTTCTCTCTTTTTCTTGTTTTTCTTTTCAATCTCTTTTGGTTCAAGGATCAACCTCCTTCTCATTTACGGAGTTTTCATCACAATGCTCTAAATTCTTGTTCCTCAAGAGTCAACATTTCTCTTGTTCAAGGAACTTTATATAACATTGCAATCAAAATCACAAGTATAAGTACCAGCCACTACATGCAATGTAACAAGACAATAGTAATATAAACTCAACTTTTAATTATAAACACAACTTCTTTTTCTTTTTAATCACTTCTTGAGGACGATACATAAGGCACCATTTGAAATTAGAAATATAAACTAAAAATAATCTAAAATCTAAAGGAAATAGATACAAAGAGCCATGCATTAACAATAAAACTAGAAAACGGAAAACAGGAATATAACATAAGCAAACAGAGATAGAAATAAAATGGAAAGAACTCAACCACCTCAGTCATGATAGTGGCCATCTCCCTCCTTAGGTTGTACTCCATATGGTCCTCGCAGACGCCCTATGTCTTGCCTCACTTGGTGAAGCTCGTGGCATTGACTCTCTTGCTCAGCCACAATCTGATGGAGGAGAACGTTGTGGCTATCCTGAGTGACCCTCATCTGCTCCAATGAGGATGTCAACTACTGCCAATACTCCTGAGGTGAAAAGTAGTTCTCTTGAGGCATGGGAGGTCGTGGAGGTGCTTGCTGAGCCTCTTCCTCAGCATGTCCTCTCGAAACCCTCGCGTATTCTCGTGCATGCTCTATGGTCTTCCTTGAAATTGACCCCAGCAACATCATAGAGCCGGTAAATGATATTAGGGAAGGCCAGCTTGGCATGTGTGTTGGCATTGGAGGTGATATGATAAATATGTTGTGGAATAATATCCTCCACTGCCACCTGGCTATACCCACCTTGGTGAAATCTATGTTACACTGCTTAACCGCCCAATAGGCCTTATGTTCAATTTCTACCAGGAGGTGGCATGCTTTCCCATAGACGATCTGGAAGGGACTCATCCCTAACGGGGTCTTATAGACTGTCCTATATGCCCACAATGCATCTCCCAACCGAGAGCTCCAGTCCTTCCTTTGTGGATTCACCACTTTTTCTAAAATTCGCTTTATCTCTCGATTGGACACCTCCGCTTGTCCATTGGTTTGGGGGTGATAAGTAGTTGCAACCTTGTGTAATACCCCATATCGCTTGAGTAGTGTTTCTACCTTTCTGTTGCAAAAGTGAGAATCTTGGTCACTCACGATTGCTTGTGGCGACCCATAGCGGCATACAATATTATTTCTAATGAAGGAAACCACAGTATTAGCGTCATCAAGGTGGGTATGTATTGCTTCTACCCACTTTTATACGTAATCAACTGCTAACAGAATATACATATGTCCACTTGAGTTAGGAAATGGCCCCATAAAGTCTATGCCCCAAACATCAAATATTTCACAATACAACATTGGTTGTTGAGGTATTTCATCCTTTTGGAATGCATTTTCGGACTTTTGACATTGGTGACTGACGAGCGGATATTTTATACGCTTTTTGGGGTTAATTTCATATAGTTTTGAGTATGTTTTAGTTAGTTTTTAGTCTATTTTCATTAGTTTTTAGGAAAAATTCATATTTCTGGACTTTACTATGAGTTGTGTGTTTTTCTGTAATTTTAGGTACTTTTCTGACTGAAATTGAAGGAGCTAAGCAAAAATATGATTCAGGCTGAAAAAGGACTGCTGATGCTGTTGGATTCTGACCTCCCTGCACTCAAAGTGAATTTTTTGGAGCTACAAAACTCGAAATGGCATGCTTCCAATTGCGTTGGAAAGTAGACATCCAGGGATTTCCAGCAATATATAATAGTCCATACTTTGCACAAGGATAGATGACGTAAACTGGCATTCAACGCCAGTTCTCTGCCCAATTCTGGCGTCCAGTGCCAGAAAAGGATCAAAAGCTGGAGTTGAATGCCCAAACTGGCATAAAAACTGGCGTTCAACTCCACAAATGGCCTCTGCACGTGAATTACTTAAGTCTCAGCCCAGCACACACCAAGTGGGCCCCAGAAGTGGATCTCTGCATCATCCATCATAGTTTACTCATTTTTTGTAAACCTAGGCTACTAGTTTAGTATTTAAACAACTTTTAGAAACTTATTTGGTACCTCATGACATTTTAGATCAAAACTTTGTATTCTCTGACGGCATGAGTCTCTAAACCCCATTGTTGGGGGTGAGGAGCTCTGCTGTGTCTCGATGAATTAATGCAAGTATTTCTGTTTTCCATTCAAACACGCTTGTTCCTATCTAAGATGTTCATTCGCGCTTAACTGTGATGGAGGTGATGATCTGTGACACTCATCACCTTCCTCAAATCATGAACGTGTGTCTGACAACCACCTCCGTTCTATATACGATTGAATGAGTATCTCTTAGATTCCTTAATCAGAATCTCTGTGGTATAAGCTAGAACTGATGGCGGCATTCATGAGAATCCGGAAAGTCTAAATCTTGTCTGTGGTATTCCGAGTAGGATTCAAGGATTGAATGACTGTGACGAGCTTCAAACTCCTGAAGGCTGGGCGTTAGTGACAGACGCAAAAGGATAGTAAATCCTATTCCAACCGGATCGAGAACCAACCGGTGATTAGCCGTGCTGTGACAGAGCGCGTGAGCGTAGTTTTCACTGGAAAGATGGAAGGTAGCCATTGACAACGGTGATCCACCAACACACAGCTTGCCATAGGAGGACGTGCGTGCGTGAACAAGAAAACAGAGGAAAGCAGAGATTCAGAAGACAAAGCATCTCCAAAACTCCAACATATTCTCCATTACTGCATAACAAGTAACCTTTAATCCATGCTCTATTGTTTATTTTGCAATTCAACTGATAAACATAATTGACTTCCTGACTAAGATTTACAAGATAACCATAGATTGCTTCAAACCAACAATCTCCGTGGGATTCGACCCTTACTCACGTGAGGTATTACTTGGACGACCCAGTGCACTTGCTAGTCAGTGGTACGAGTTGTGAAAAGTGTGCTTCATAATTCGTGCACCAAGTTTTTGGCGCCGTTGCCGGGGATTGTTCGTGTTTGAACAACTGACGGATTATTTTGTTGCTTAGATTAGGAAAATTTTTCTTTTTGGTTTAGAGTCTCTTATTATTGTTCTTGGTTAAAAATATCCTTCTTTAAAACAAGTGTTACATTTACTGCCCAATTGGCTAGAGCGTTAGTCTAAGTCCGTGGCAGTTTGGTACACTCTTTTTTAAAATCCTTTTCAAAAATAATATTTTCTCTATTAAATTTTGTGCCAAACTTTAAGTTTGGTGTTTTCCTGTTGATTTCCTTTGATTTTCGAAAATTTTGGTTTGGTTTTCTAAAAATTTTAAGTTTGGTGTTCCTTGGTGTTTTCTCTCCAAATTTTTCGAAAATAAGGAACATTAGATCTAAAAATTTTAAATCTTGTGCTATCTTATTATTTTTCTCTTTCCTCTTAAAAATCAAAAATATCTTTTCTCTCTATTTTAAAAACAAATTTTCGAAATATATTTCTAAAATTCATATTTTTTATTTCAAAATTTAAAAAAAAAATTTAAAAAAAAAATCATCATATCCTTTTCAAAACTTCCTAACCACTTTCTCTCTCCTCAGTTTTTCGAAAATCTTCACTCAATTTTTATTTACTTTATTTTAATTTATTTCATTTTTGAAATAAATATATAAATAAATAAATAAAAATAATTTTTCTATTTTACATCATCTCCCTTTCTCCATCATGCACCTAAGCGGAAATGAACAGTCCAGGAGGACTCTGGGGTCATATTCTAACCCCTCTACTGCTTCATATGGGAGTAGTATTTGCATACCCTCCATTGGAGTCAGTAGCTTTGAGTTGAATCCTTAGCTCATTATCATGGTGCAGCAAAGCTGCCAGTATTCCGGTCTTCCACAGGAAGAACCTACAGAGTTTCTGGCACAATTTTTACAAATTGCTGACACAGTACATGATAAAGAAATAGATCAGGATGTCTACAGACTATTACTGTTTCCATTTGCTGTAAAAGATCAAGCTAAGAGGTGGTTGAACAACCAACCTAAAGCCAGTATAAGGACATGGAAACAGCTGACAGAAAAATTCCTAAATCAATATTTCCCTCCAAAAAGGATGACACAGCTAAGGCTGGACATTCAAGGCTTCAAGCAAGGAGATAATGAATCTCTTTATAATGCCTGGGAGAGATACAGAGAGATGCTACGAAAATGCCCCTCTAAAATGTTCTCAGAGTGAGTTCAATTAGACATCTTCTACTATGGGCTTGCAGAGGGAGCTCAGATGTCTCTAGATTACTCAGCTGGTGGATCTATCTACATGAGAAAGACAATTGAAGAGGCTCAAGAGCTCATTGATACAGTTGCCAGGAATCAACATCTGTACCTAAGCAGCAACCCTTCCATGAATGAAGAGGTTAAAACAGTAACTGCTAAACTCAGTCCTGTAAAACAAGCTGCTGAATTCAATCAGTAATTGGACTTTCTAACAAAGCAGCTAGCCGAATTTAAAGACAGGTTACAAGAGACAAGGATGGCTAATATACATATGGACGAACAGTTTAAGCAAACAAAGCAGCAGCTGTCAAGGCAAATAGCAGAAGAATGCCAAGCAGTTCAACTAAGAAGTGGGAAAATATTAAATACCCCACCTCAAGGCAGCAAAAAGCTAAGAATTGAGCAAACCACCCAAAATTCACCTGAGGACAGTAAGAGCCCAGGGAAAAATAATTTTGGCGCTAAAACACCAGAAAATTGGTGGAAGGCTGGCGCTGAACGCCCAGACCATGGCCAAAACTGGCGTTCAACGCCAGAAACAAAGCAGGACTGGCGTTCAACTCCAGAAATGGGCAAGGATCTGGCGTTGAACGCCCAAAATGGGCAAGATCTGGCGCTGAACGCCCAAAATGGGCACAATTCTGGCATTCAGACGCCAGGAGCAGACAAGGAGCTGGCGTCCAGTTTCACTCCAGCTTCTAACTCTGGCACTCAATTGCCAGTGAAGGATCAGACACACACAAATGCTGATCACAACCCCTCTAAAAAGGCTTCTTCAACCAATTCTATAGGCAATAAACCTGCAGCAACTAAGGTTGAAGAATATAAAGCCAAGATACCTTATCCTCAAAAACTCTGGAAAGATGAGCAGGATAAGCAATTTGCTCACTTTGCAGACTATCTCAGGACTCTTGAAATAAAGATTCCATTTGCAGAAGCACTTGAGCAAATACCTTCTTATGCCAAGTTCATGAAAGAGATCTTGAGTCATAAAAAGGATTGGAGAGAAACAGAAAGAGTTCTCCTCACTGAAGAATGCAGTGCAGTCATTCTGAAGAGCTTTCCTGAAAAGCTTCAAGACCCTGGAAGTTTTCTGATACCATGCACATTAGAAGGTAATTGCACCAAGACAGCTTTATGCGATCTTGGGGCAAGCATCAACCTAATACCTGCATCCACTATCAGGAAGCTTGGCTTAACTGAAGAAGTTAAACCAACCCGAATATGTCTCCAACTTGCTGATGGTTCCACTAAATACCCATCAGGCGTGATTGAGGACATGATTGTCAGAGTTGGGCCATTCGCCTTTCCCACTGACTTTGTTGTGCTGGAAATGGAGGAGCACAAGAGTGCTACTCTCATTCTAGGAAGACCCTTCCTAGCAACTGGACGATCCCTCATTGACGTCCAACAGGGGGAAATAACCCTGAGAGTCAATGATGATGAGTTCAAGTTGAACGCTGTCAAAGCCATGCAGCATCCAGACACATCAACAGACTGCATGAAAGTTGATCTTATTGACTCCTTGGTAGAAGAGATCAACATGGCTGAGAGTCTCGAATCAGAGTTGGAAGACATCTTTGAAGATGTTCAGCCTGATTTGGAGGATTCAGAGGACATGAAAGAGCCTCTGAACTTTCTTCTGAAAGAGGAAAAACCTCCTAAACCCGAGCTCAAGCCATTACCACCATCCTTGAAATATGTGTTTCTAGGAGAAGGTGACACTTTTCCAGTGATTATAAGCTCTGCTTTAAATTCACAGGAAGAGGAGGCACTTATTCAAGTGCTAAGGACACACAAGACAGCTCTTGGGTGGTCCATAGGTGACCTTAAGGGCATAAGCCCAGCTAGATGCATGCACAAAATCTTATTGGAGGATAATGCCAAACCAGTGGTGCAACCACAGAGGCGGCTCTATCCAGCCATGAAAGAAGTGGTGCAGAAAGAGGTCACCAAATTACTGGAGGCTGGGATTATTTATCCTATTTCTGATAGCCCCTGGGTGAGCCATGTTCAAGTCGTCCCAAAAAAGGGAGGCATGACAGTGATTCATAATGAAAAAAATGAACTGGTTCCTACAAGAACAGTTACAGGGTGGCGCATGTGTATTGACTACAGAAGGCTCAATACAGCCACCAGAAAGGATCATTTTCCTTTACCATTCATAGACCAGATGCTAGAAAGACTAGCAGGTCATGATTATTACTGCTTTTTGGATGGCTACTCAGGCTATAACCAGATTGCAGTGGATCCCCAGGATCAAGAGAAAACAGCATTCACATGTCCATCCGGAGTGTTTGCTTATAAAAGGATGACATTTGGGCTATGTAATGCGCCTGCAACCTTCCAGAGATGCATGCTCTCTATTTTCTCTGATATGGTGGAAAAATTTCTGGAAGTCTTCATGGATGACTTCTCAGTATATGGAGACTCATTCAGCTCCTGTCTTGATCACCTGAAACTTGTTCTGAAAAGATGCCAAGAGACCAACCTAGTTTTAAACTGGGAAAAGTGTCACTTCATGGTGACTGAAGGAATTGTTCTTGGGCATAAAATCTCAAACAAGGGAATAGAGGTGGATCAAGCAAAAATAGAGGTAATTGAAAAATTACCACCACCTGCCAATGTTAAGGCAATCAGAAGCTTTCTGGGGCATGCAGGATTCTATAGGAGGTTTATAAAGGATTTTTCAAAAATCGCAAAACCTCTAAGCAATCTGTTAGCTGCTGACACACCATTTGTATTTGACACAGAGTGCCTGCAGGCATTTGAAACGCTGAAAGCTAAGCTGGTCACAGCACCAGTCATCTCTGCACCAGACTGGACATTACCATTTGAGCTAATGTGTGATGCCAGTGATCATGCCATTGGTGCAGTATTGGGACAGAGGCACGACAAGCTTCTGCATGTCATTTATTATGCCAGTCGCGTTCTAAATGATGCCCAGAAAAATTACACAACCACAGAAAAAGAACTACTTGCAGTGGTTTATGCCATTGACAAGTTTAGATCATACTTAGTAGGATCAAAAGTGATTGTGTATACTGACCATGCTGCTCTTAAATATCTATTCACAAAGCAGGATTCAAAACCCAGGCTCATTAGATGGGTATTGCTTCTGCAAGAATTTGATATAGAAATAAGAGACAGAAAAGGGACAGAGAACCAAGTGGCTGATCATCTGTCCCGGATAGAGCCAGTGGAAGGGACGTCCCTCCCCTTTCTTGAGATCTCTGAGACGTTTCCTGATGAGCATTTATTTGCCATTCAAGAAGCACCATGGTTTGCCGATATTGCAAACTATAAAGCTGCAAGGTTCATACCCAAGGAGTACAACAGGATACAAAAGAAGAAATTAATTACTGATGCAAAGTACTACTTGTGGGATGAACCTTATCTCTTTAAGAGATGTGCAGACGGAATTATCCGTAGGTGTGTGCCTAGAGAAGAAGCTCAGAGGATCCTGTGGCATTGCCACGGATCTCAATATGGAGGCCATTTCGGAGGTGAGCGAACAGCCACCAAGGTCCTCCAATGTGGCTTCTATTGGCCCACACTTCATAAAGATTCCCGAGAATTTGTACGTAATTGTGACAGTTGCCAAAGAGCTGGTAATCTGCCTCATGGTTACGCCATTCCTCAACAAGGAATCTTGGAAATTGAGTTATTTGACGTATGGGGAATTGACTTCATGGGACCTTTCCCACCATCATACTCAAACACTTATATTCTGGTGGCAGTTGACTATGTATCAAAATGGGTTGAGGCTATTGCCACACCCAACAATGATACTAAAACAGTGTTGAAGTTCTTCCAGAAACATATCTTTAGCAGGTTTGGTGTCCCTAGAGTACTAATCAGTGATGGGGGCACCCACTTCTGCAATAAACAGCTTTACTCTGCCATGGTTCGGTATGGAATTCGCCACAAGGTGGCCACTCCATATCATCCACAAACCAATGGGCAAGCTGAAGTATCTAATAGAGAATTAAAGAGAATCCTGGAACGGACAGTAAATACCCGTAGAAAGGATTGGGCACGGAGCTTGGATGATGCTCTGTGGGCTTACAGGACAGCATTCAAGACCCCCATAGGGACATCTCCATACCAACTCGTGTATGGTAAGGCATGTCACCTGCCCGTGGAACTGGAACATAAAGCCTACTGGGCAACCAGATTCCTAAACTTTGATGCCAAATTAGCAGGAGAAAAATGATTGCTCCAGCTAAATGAGCTAGAGGAATTCAGATTCACAGCTTTCGAAAATGCCAAGCTTTATAAAGAAAAATCAAAAAAATGGCATGACAGAAAGCTGTTATCTAGAATCTCTGAACCAGGACAGAAGGTTCTGTTGTTTAACTCTAGACTCAGGCTATTCCCCGGGAAATTGAAATCCCGGTGGAGGGGACCATACGTGATTACAAGTGTATCACCATATGGTTATGTGGAGTTTCAAGATATTGATTCTGATAAGAAGTTCATTGTCAATGGACAGAGAATCAAGCATTATCTTGAAGGCAACATTGAGCAAGAATGCTCAAGGCTGAAGCTAGATTAAAAGCTCAGCAAGGTCCAGCTAAAGACAATAAAGAAGCGCTTGCTAGGAGGCAACCCAGCCATGGGGCAACAATCCTCTAAGTATTTTGCCCTATTTCTATTTTTATTTTCATTTGTTTATATAGAGTCCATTGATAACAAGGTAAATAATCATTTACAGAAGACCTCGGCACACAAAACAGAGAAAAAGAGCTCACTGGTAAGAAAACGCCAGTAAAAGTGCATTTTGGGCGTTCAACGCCCAAAATGGGCATCCACTGGGCGCTGAACGCCAGTAATGGTAGCAATCTGGGCGTTCAACGCTAGAAATGGGCACCCACTGGGCGTTGAACGCCAGTAATGGCAGCAGTTGGGCGTTGAACGCCCAGGAGAGCAGCATTTGGGCGCTGAACGCCCAAAACAGACAGTGTTTGGGCGTTCAAACGCCAAGAGAGCAAGGAGGAGCCAAATCTATTTTTCTACACGTATTTCCATTCTAATTTCAAATTTTATGTTTCAAGGCATGATTTTTACATGAACATGTTAAGAACCCTGATTTCTAAAATCCTTAAATTCTAAAAATCCATCTTTCCAAATTCAATCCAACTCTTTTCAAATCTTTTCTGAAAACAAATCTATCTTTTTCACTCTAAAATCTTTTCAACTAATCCATATCTTTTTCAAATCTCCATATTATCTTTTTCAAAAATTCAGATTTATCTTTTTCAAAAATCTATCATATCTTTTCAAAATTAAACTATATCTTCTATCTTATCTTTTTCAACTCAATCTTTTTATCTTATCTTTTCCAATTTTTCGAAAACCCACCCCCCATCCCTTTAAATTTGGGTTCGGCCTCCCTCCTCCACCATCAACAATTGCACCTAGCTCTCCTTCTATCCCTCTCCTTTCTTTTCTTTTGCTTGAGGACAAGCAAACCTCTAAGTTTGGTGTGTTTATCCGAGATCACTAAGATCATGGCTCCTAAAGGAAAACAACCCACTCCAAGAGGCAAGAAAGAGAGCGTTCCAAAACCACTTTGGAATCAAGGGAAGTTCTTATCTAAAGAACATTCAGACCATTATCTTAAAGTAATGGGTCTGAGATCAGTGATCCCGGAAGTTAGATTCGATCTGAAAGAAGATGAATATCCGGAGATCCAGGAGCAAATTCGAATCAGGAACTGGGAAGTCCTAGCTAATCCTGAAACGAAAGTGGGAAGGAACATGGTCCAGGAGTTCTATGCTAATATGTGGCAGACTGACAAGCAAAAACTATCTGGAACTGCCTTCTATGAATTTCGAACCATGGTCAGAGGAAAGATTGTGCATACCACCCCTGACAAGATCAGAGAGATCTTAAAGCTACCTCAGCTAAAGGATGATCCAGACTCCTTCAACAGGAGGATGATGAGAGCAGACATTGACCTAGATAAGATTCTAGAGGACATATGTATCCCTGGAGCCAGGTGGACCACCAACACAAAGGGTGTCCCAAATCAACTCAAGAGAGAGGATCTCAAACCAGTCGCCAGAGGATGGCTGGACTTCATTGGGCGTTCTCTGTTGCCCACTAGCAACCGTTTTGAAGTCACAGTTAAAAGAGCAGTGATGATCCATTGCATCATGATGGGAAAGGAAGTGGAGGTTCATCAGCTGATTTCAACTGAACTCTACAAAATTGCTAACAAAAATTCTAAAGAGGCCAGGTTGGCTTATCCAAGCGTGATTTCTCTGCTCTGCAAGGACGCTGGAGTAAGGATGGGAATAACTGAGTATATCCCAATTGAGAAGCCTATTACCAAAGCATCAATGGAAAAACAACAAGCACAGGAGGATCCCATCAAGAAGAGAGCACAGGAATTCCTCCCAGAGATCCCTCAATCTGAATACTGGGAGTATCTTGAGACGTCTGTTACCAAGATACGGGAAGTCATGGAGCAAATAATAAAAGAACAGAAGGAACATAGTCAAATGCTGACCTATATGTTTAAAGAATAAGAGGAGCAAGGGCGTGACTTAAGGGAATTGAAGCGCCAAAAGTCTTCTCTTGTAGGACCAAGTACCCCAAGGATCAGAGGAACCCCCGTTCCCCCAGAATAAAGGTTGTTAATTTCCAATTTCTGCCTTAACTCTGTGACAGTGTCCTTATAGAAGTTTACCTTAGGAGTCATATACTAGTAATTAGTGTCTATTTTGATTTTATCTCCAATTAAGCTATAGTTTATTTTTCTCATCATCAGCAAACATGAATAAAGTAGTAGATCTTTTGAATAAGAGGCAATAAAATTTCGAGTTTTAATAAGAGAAATTCTAATTAGTTAAATGTGGTGGCAATGCTTTCTGTCTTCTGAATGAATGCTTGAACAGTGCATACGTCTTTTGAATTTGTTGTTTAAGACTGTTAAATATGTTGGTTCTTGAAAGAATGATGAACATGAGACATGTTATTGATAATCTGAAAAATCATAAAAATGATTCTTGAAGCAAGAAAAAGCAGCAAAAAAACAAAGCTTGCCAAAAAAAAAAAAGAGAGAAAAAGCAAGCAGAAAAAGTCAATAACCCTTAAAACCAAAAGGCAAGGGCAAATGAAAAGGATCCCAAGGCTTTGAGCATCAGTGGATAGGAGGGCCTAAAGGACTAAAATCCTGGTCTAAGCGGCTAAACCAAGTTGTCCCTAACCGTGTGCTTGTGGCGTGAAGGTGTCAAGTAAAAACTTGAGACTGAGCGGTTAAAGTCAAGGTCCAAAGCAAAAAAGAAGAGTGTGCTTAAGAACTCTGGACACCTCTAATTGGGGACTTTAGCAAAGCTGAGTCACAATCTGAAAAGGTTCACCCAGTTATGTGTCTGTGGCATTTATGTATCCGGTGGTAATACTGGAAAACAAAGTGCTTAGGGCCACGGCCAAGACTCATAAAGAAGCTGTGTTCAAGAATCATCACACTGAACTAAGAGAATCAATAACACTATCTGAATTCTAAGTTCCTATAGATGCCAATCACTCTGAGCTTCAATGGATAAAGTGAGATGCCAAAACTGTTCAGAAGCAAAAAGCTACTAGTCCTGCTCATCTAATTAGAATCTGAGCTTCAATCAAAAACTCTGAGATATTATTGCTTCTCAACCTATTAGTCTTCTATTTTATTTATCTAGTTGCTTGGGGACAAGCAACAGTTTAAGTTTGGTGTTGTGATGAGCGGATATTTTATACGCATTTTGGGGTTAATTTCATATAGTTTTGAGTATGTTTTAGTTATTTTTTAGTCTATTTTCATTAGTTTTTAGGAAAAATTCATATTTCTGGACTTTACTATGAGTTGTGTGTTTTTCTGTAATTTCAGGTGCTTTTCTGACTGAAATTGAAGGAGCTGAACAAAAATCTGATTCAGGCTGAAAAAGGACTGCTGATGCTGTTGGATTCTGACCTACCTGCACTCAAAGTAGATTTTCTGGAGCTACAGAACTCGAAATGGCATGCTTCCAATTGCGTTGGAAAGTAGACATCTAGGGATTTCCAGAAATATATAATAGTCCATACTTTGCACAAGGATAGATGACGTAAACCGGCGTTCAACGCCAGTTCTCTGCCCAATTCTGGCGTCCAGCGCCAGAAAAGGATCAAAAGCTGGAGTTGAACGCCCAAACTGGCATAAAAACTGGCGTTCAACTCCACAAATGGCCTCTGCACATGAATTACTTAAGTCTCAGCCCAGCACACACCAAGTGGGCCCCAGAAGTGGATCTCTGCATCATCCATCATAGTTTACTCATTTTTTGTAAACCTAGGCTACTAATTTAGTATTTAAACAACTTTTAGAGACTTATTTGGTACCTCATGACATTTTAGATCAAAACTTTGTATTCTCTGACGGCATGAGTCTCTAAACCCCATTGTTGGGGGTGAGGAGCTCTGCTGTGTCTCGATGAATTAATGCAAGTATTTCTGTTTTCCATTCAAACACGCTTGTTCCTATCTAAGATGTTCATTCGCGCTTAACTGTGATGGAGGTGATGCTCTGTGACACTCATCACCTTCCTCAAATCATGAACGTGTGCCTGACAACCACCTCCGTTCTATATACGATTGAATGAGTATCTCTTAGATTCCTTAATCAGAATCTCCGTGGTATAAGCTAGAACTGATGGCGGCATTCATGAGAATCCGGAAAGTCTAAATCTTGTCTGTGGTATTCCGAGTAGGATTCAAGGATTGAATGACTGTGACGAGCTTCAAACTCCTGAAGGCTGGGCGTTAGTGACAGACGCAAAAGGATAGTAAATCCTATTCCAACCGGATCGAGAACCAACCGGTGATTAGTCGTGCTGTGACAGAGCGCGTGAGCGTAGTTTTCACTGGAAAGATGGAAGGTAGCCATTGACAACAGTGATCCACCAACACACAGCTTGCCATAGGAGGACGTGCGTGCGTGAACAAGAAGACAGAGGAAAGCAGAGATTCAGAAGACAAAGCATCTCCAAAACTCCAACATATTCTCCATTACTGCATAACAAGTAACCTTTAATCCATGCTCTATTGTTTATTTGCAATTCAACTGATAAACATAATTGACTTCTTGACTAAGATTTACAAGATAACTATAGATTGCTTCAAACCAACAATCTCCGTGGGATTCGACCCTTACTCACGTGAGGTATTACTTGGACGACCCAGTGCACTTGCTGGTCAGTGGTACGAGTTGTGAAAAGTGTGCTTCATAATTCGTGCACCAGTGACATGACACACAAAATTGGTTAGCATCCTTAAACAATGTTGGCCATCAAAATTCACAATCCAAAACCTTTTTAGCCGTCCGTTGTGGGCCAAAGTGGCCACCACACTCGGAGGAATGGCAAGCTTCAAGAATGGGTTGGAATTCAGATTTCGGGACACATCTACGAATTACTTGGTCTACTCCCCTTTTCCACAAGTGAGGGTCATCCCAAATGTAATATTTGGAATCACTCATCAACTTGTCCCTTTGATGTTTTGAAAAGTTGGGAGGAAAAATATTAGCAACCAAATAGTTCGCCATTGGTGCAAACCAAGGAAAACTATCCGAAATAGCATGCAAACTATCCAAAGGGAATGAGTTGTCAATCGGAAATGGGTCATATTTAAGATTTTCAAGGAGGCTTAGATGGTCCACAACTAAATTTTGTGACCCACTTCGATCCCTAATCTCAATGTCAAATTCTTGCAAGAGCAAAATCCAACGTATGAGCCTAGGTTTCGACTCATTCTTTGTCAACAAATACTTTAAAGCTGCATGATCCATGTATACCACTATTTTAGAGCCCAGCAAGTAAGATCTAAATCATTCCAATGCATGAACAATATCTAAGAGCTCTTTTTCCGTAGTGGTATAGTTGGATTGTGCCGCATCCAATGTCTTTGAGGAATGAGCAATGATGTAAAGGAGCTTACCATCGCGCTGTGCAAGCGCGATACCTATGGCATGATTTGATGCGTCGCACATGATCTCGAACGGCTGCGTCCAGTCAGGGCCCCTCACAATTGGTGCTGCGGTAAGGGCTCTCCTCAACTCCTCAAATGCTTACACACAAACACTATCAAACTCAAAGTCTACGTCCTTTTGGAGTAGGCGTGATAATGGCAATGCAATCTTACTAAAATTCTTGATAAAGCGCCTATAGAATCCTGCATGCTCCAAAAAGGAACGAACCTCCCTCACAGAAGAGGGGTGAGGTAAACTGGTAATGACATCAACCTTGGCCAGGTCTACAGAAATGCCCTTATCAGAAACTATGTGTCCTAACACTATACCTTATCTTACCATGAAGTGACATTTTTCGAAATTGAGGACAAGGTTAGTGTCAACACACCTCTCTAAGACCTTGGCCAAGTGTTCCAAACAACTATCAAAAGAAGTCCCATGTACACTGAAATTGTCCATAAAGACTTCCAGACAACTCTTCGTAAGATCGGAAAAGACACTAGTCATGCACCGCTGAAAAGTGGCGGGTGCATTGCATAACCCAAATGGCATCCTTTTGTAAGAAAAGGTGCCAAAGGGACAAGTAAAGGTAGTCTTCTCCTGATCCTCAGGAGCAATATGTATCTGGAAGTAGCCAGTAAAACCATCAAGAAAGTAATAATGAGATTTACCTGCAAGTCGGTCCAACATCTGGTCAATGAATGGCAAGAGGTAATGGTCTTTTCTTGTTGTGGCGTTTAGCCTCCTATAATCGATGCATACCCGCCATGCATTTTGCACTCTTGTAGTGACCTCTTCACCATCATCCTTTTTAACAGTAGTAATCCCTGATTTCTTTGGAACGACTTGGACTGGGCTCACCCACTCACTGTCAGAAATCAGATATATAATACCCGCATCAAGTAGCCTTGTGACTTCCTTTTTCACCACATCAAGAATGGTAGGATTGAACCTTCTTTAGAGTTGTCTAACTGGCCGAGCTCCTTTTTAGAGAAAAATACGGTGCATACACATGCGGGGATCAATCCCCACAATATCGGCCAAGCTCCAACCGATTGCTTTCTTGTGCTTCCTTAAGACCTCTAGGAGCTTCTCCTCTTCTTGGCTAGAAAGCTCACTAGCAATAATGACCGAAAACTTTTGGTTGTCCTCAAGGAATGCATACATCAAGTGAGAGAGTAGAGGCTTCAATTCACTTTTTGCTTCAAGTTGAGGTTCTTTTTCACTAAGCTCATGAAGCTCATCTTCATCAACTTTCTCTTGTTCACCCTCATGTTTATCCTTCTCTTCAACAACAGGATAGTATAACTTGTTGTGATCTTCCCTTTGGATCTCCGCTACTACCTCATCAATCACATCACATCAGAGAACAGAGTACTCTTCGGGTGGGTGTCTCATGGCCTCTTCTAAATTGAACTTGATGGTTTTGTCAAGTACCTCAAAGGAGTATGTGCCGGTAAAGGCATATAATTTAAACTTAGAGGTCTTCAAGAAGGGTCTACCAAGGAAAACGGAGGAAGAACTTCCATTTTCCGTCGGAGGCATCTCAAGAATATAGAAATCAACTAGAAACACTAAATCCTTGATTGTCACAAGCACATCTTCTGCTATCCCTACTACGGTGATCACACTCTTATCGGCAAAGACAAATCTGGCGGCCGATTTTTTCAATGGAGCTAAATTTAACCTTGCAAATATAGAGAGTGACATGATATTTACACAAGCCCCTAAATCGCACATGAAATCATAAAATGCAACTCCACCAATCAAAGAAGACACTAAACATGGTCTAGGTCACTACATTTTTCCAGAATAGGCTTTATCAATGAAGAAATGGAACTACCCAATGACAATGTCTCTAACTCACCAATCCTATCTTTGTGTGTGCACAAGTCCTTCAAAAACTTAGCATACTTCAAAATTTGTTGAATGGCATCAAGAAGTGGAATGGTTACCTCAACCTTCTTGAATACTTGAAGCATGTTGGGATCAAATTCTGGAGTTTTCTTGGCCTTCTTTACCATGGAAGGGAATTGGATAGGAATAGATTCATCCATTATAGCCTTCCTCTTGGGCTCCTTGGGGCTCACTTCTTCTTCCTCTTGCCTTGTGTCTACCTCCTCTTCTTCATGTGGAACCTCTACAACCACTTCCTCCTCATGAATATCTTCCATGGTCCTAGGAGGTATCTCCTTCAATGTAGTCCCCGACCGTAAAGTGATGGCGTTGAGACCGCCCTTTGAGTTTGGAAGAGGTTGGGATGGAAGGCTAGAAGAGCTTGAGGGTTGGTTAGTGTTGTTGGAGGAAGGTAAAGACATCCTTGAAAGCATTTCAGTGATGTTGGACAATTGAGCATTTATGTTACCAAATTGAGCCTTATTGTTCTCTTCATGCCTCTCTACCATAATTTTAAGTCTCTCTTGTTCATGGTAGAGTGCACGGTTAGAATATCAATTTGGTTAGTGGAAGAGGATGAAGGTTGGTTGGATTGTCATCTTTGATGAGGAGCTTGGTATCTAGAATGATTGTTTTGGTTTTGGTGAGGTGCTTGATATGATTGGTTGTGATGATTTTGGTAGGCTTGATGGTTGTTGTTGTGATATTGAGATGAAGATTAGTGGTTGTTGTGGTAATGAAAAGAAGAGTTGTTCCATCTTTAGTTTTGATTGCTCCCTTGTGCATTGTCCCTCCACCCTTGGTTGCAACTATTACTATGAGAGTAATTGTTTTGGCCTTGAGATTAATAGGGTGGACGGTTGTTATAGTTCACATTGGCTACTGCAAGGGTATAATCCTCTTGAACTTGGTGGCATTGGTCGGTGTAATGTGCGGTGCTAGAGCATAAACCATTTATTCTAGGAGGCCCTTCGAGTTGGAGAACTTGGGGTGGACCTTGGACAGCTTGAATTGAATAAAATGCCTTTTGTTCCTTACGCATCTCCGTGAGAAGAGTAGTCATATCCCCAAGTACTTTAGTCAAACTTGATTCCGAAGGAGGTGCTTTCACCACACCCTTGAGGGAATTGATCCTTACCCTTACATGTTGTGTAGCCTCAGTGACATCATTTATCAAGCTCTAAGCTTCTGCCGCCGTCTTATTTTTGGAAAGGGAACCTCCACTAGAAGCGGTGAGCAATCTTTTATTCGCCGCGCAAAGACCTCCAGTGAAATAACTAATGAGCAAGTGAGTGTCCAATCCATGGTGTGGGCAAGATTCCAAGAGCCTCTTGAATCGAATCCAATACTCATATAGGGTCTCTTGGTCCTTTTGCATTATACCAGAGATTTCTTTTCGATATAGTCGGTCTTCTCTGGCGGAAAGAACTTGTCTAAAAACTCTCTTCTCAACAAATCCCATTCGGTCACTACCTCATCCGGTTGGGAATAGAACCACTCTTTTGCTTGCCCCTCAAGAGAGAAGGGGAAAGCAAAGACCATAATGGCAATCTCATCGGCTCCATGCCTTCGAGTCGTAGAACAAGCAACTTGAAAATCTCTTAGATGTCTGATGGGGTCTTGGCCCGGAAGTCCATGATACTTGGGAAGCAAATTAATCAAACTATTCTTCAACTCAAAGTTCGGATCAAGAATTGGATATTTAGCTTGCAATGGATCCAGAGCCCCTTGTTCGTGGAAGGTGATTCTTCGTGGCTCCGCCATATAGTGTTCACCTGTAGGATGCAAAGATGTATCAGTGATGTCAACAGAAGAATAAGAAGTAGTGGACTCTAAGTCGCTCTTGGTTCCGTCTAATGGTTCGGCAAGTCCCTCAAGAGAGGCTGAAGCACTAGTCGTGTAACTCAACCGCCGCCTAGCTTGCCGAGTGTGTAACAAAGTTCTTTCAATCTCAGGATCAAACTTGGCTAAGCTAGAGTTCGGTCGGGACCGAGTCATCCAACTTAGAATTCATAGCTCATGCATAAAAAGAAATCTAAACTAAAAACAAAATATTAAAAGCAAGTAAACTATCTACACTATTCACGTATTCACATAACCAATATCAAGGCATACGTTGCAACCATTCCCCGGTAAGGGTGCCAAAAATTTGATACGACAAGATTATGGTTGGTATAGAATTTCACACAAAAATCGTCACGTTGTAAGTATAGTTCTAAAACAATGTGTAATCCTACCAATCAAATTTAGAATTATTGGTTGTCACAAAGTCAACCCCAATATAAAGTAACCGAGAGTATTGGTCTCGGGTCGTCCTCAAGAGAATGGGCAAACATGTGCATCAATATTGGTTAGAATTCCGGGGTTGGGAGTCATAGGCAAGAATTTAAACTACTAAACTTAACATGCAAGGAATCTTAGAGTGCAAGAAACTAAATCAAGTAACTAAAACTAAGTATGAGCAATTTCAATCTAGCAAGAGAACATATAAGCTACTTCTATGCTAAGACTAAGTAAACAACTAAACTAGCTACAACAAGAACTAAACAATTGGGATTTTTGGATTTCAAATATGAATAATAAAAACACTCTTGGCTAGGCATAGGGATTGGGGTCACTATCCTTGTCTAATAACCATATCTTGACAATTATGAGGAACTAAGCTCATTAAATGTACCTCTATGCTTGAAGTATGCATACTGTCTACTTCCAAGCTTGAAGTACGTTAAATGGCTTGGTCAATTTTAACTCATAAGTCCCAATCCAACTACTAATTGATTTAGTAGTAGATTGGTATCAATGGGTATCAATTTGACCACTAGGGCTCTCAAATCACCAAATCAGTTAGACTCAATGACTCAAGTTTACCCAACCCCCTTAGCCTAGGCCAATAGTAAAGAAAACTACTCTATAATCAAAGGAAATATTTCATCAAACACATGGTATGCATTAATAAAAGACATATTCAAATTACAAACAAGTAATCACTAACAATTATCAATAGAAAACAACTCAAACAACACTATTGATCATAGAAAACATCAATGCATCAATAGAAATTCTAGATCTACAAAGTTCATGAAATGAGAAGAAAAGGGAAAGTAACAAGAAAATTCAAATTCAAACACAAGATCTAAACAAATGAAAACTAGAGAACTCAAATTGAATGATTGGGACTAAGATTAACAACATCCAATTCAGAAATTCAACAAGGGAAGATCAAATCAAACTAGATCTAGAGAAAAGTAAGTGTTTCTCTCTCTAGAACATGAGAGCCAAAACTAGTCAAAATGTGTGTAAAGTGTACAATGAATGATCCTCCCTTTTTTCCCTAGAGTTCCTGGGTCTTTTCCATGCAGAATCCAGCTGAATTTAGGCCTGGAGCTCCTCAGAAATCACCAGCCACGATTTCATTAATGAGGTCACGTGCTGGGCGTCACGTGTGCGCGTCGGTCACGCGTGCGCGTCGTCTGAGTTTCGCGAGCCACGCATACGTGTCAAGCATGCGTACGCGTCAATGGGAGTTCGCTATTCCACATGAATGCGTCCACTCTCGCGTGCCATTCCTAGCCTCTTGCACCCACACGTGCACGTGGGCCACGCGTGCGCGTCGCAGCTGATTCTCCAAAGCTCAGTTCTTCATGTTCCTTCCTCTCTTCTAGTCCATTCTTGCCCTATGAACTCTAAAATCACTCAACAAACATATCATGGCATCGAATGGTAATAGAAGAGGATCAAAATATGGCATTTTTAAGGAAAAAGAGCATGTTTTCAATCATGAAGTAAAATTAGGAAGGAAACACAAAACTATGCAATTTATATGAATAAGTGTGGAAAACATTGACAACCCCCCCCCCCAAAATTCTACATAATATAAACCACAAAATTGGGGTTTATCACTTCTTCATGCTCTTTTCCATCAATTCTTCATTAGAATGCTACCTGAAATCAATCAAAAACCACAAAACTCAAAGTAGCATCCAATGGGGGATTTCCACTAAAATTCTCTAACAAACCAACAAAAAACCATGTAAATCACATAAAAAAGATACAAATGATGCTCACGCGTCAATAATTCTCCTTCAACTTGGCGACCTCATCCTTCAAATCTAATTTTTCTCCAAAGACCCGACTATAACTCTCTTCGTCCTTCTTTTTCAAACCATCTGCCATGTCACACACACCCTCATATCTCTTTGCCCTCTCTTGAGACTTTGACAGATCAGAAATAAGAACTTCCTTGTCCTTTTCCAACTTCTCCTTGGCCTCCTTCAAAGATGCCACCTCAACTCTAAAGTTGGTCAAAACTCACTGAGTGGCACTAAGGGGAGTCTCCTCAAGTTGTTTTAATAAAGTAGTACAAATCCCAACCATCCGTATACCTTCTCGAGCCAACACATGAAAATGATTTTTTATGGAGACATCATCCATGCTTATAAAGCTATCAGGAATGATGTGCTCTTCACAATAGTCCACAGCGTTAAAACCATGGTCATACACACTATCAGATTCAAAAGAGGAAGCTTTACAATTTTTTGGAACTCGGCTCGAAAAAATGAGGCACAAGAGGAGTAGATTAAATGTTGGATCCAGCAGGGGGAGTAAGAGGAGGAGGTGAAGGATCAGGAAGAACTTTAGCTGGTTGAGATAGACCCGAGTTCGACTTGGAAGAGGAGGAGAGGTCACCCAACTTATTAGCCTCTTTTAATTGAATAGCTCGAGCAGCAGCATTCTTCTTGGCTTGATGAAGATTTTTCAATGCGCCCGACCCACTAGTCATCCTTGCTACAAAACCAGAAATGAAATCCAGGTTACATAAACTTGATAAATACAAGAGGATATCTACAAAATACAAAGGATTACTACTTAGCTTAGTACGAATATGGCTCGACTTTCCTAGTAAAAATTTCTTGGTATCAAGGCTAGGAGCTCGGCCCCAACACTCTTGGAATAGGGCCACTATATATTCTTCTACCTCATCTCAGTCCTCAAGATTGTATTTAATAATATTGGGAACTTCAACCAGTACAAACTAAAAATGGCTTAATCTTTTTTACTTAGAAAGAAAGGTCGAACATCCTCTACAGATTGAATCTTGAAAAAATATTTTTTGAAATCATGAAAAGAATCGTAAAAAATGGAGAAAACTTTCCTTCTTGAATAGCTCAAAAAGAAATCTTGCTTTTTTTTGGAACTGAATGGTTTGGTGAGTTAAAAGAGATAAAAGAAAACTTTGGAGGATAACAGCAGATCAACCTCTCAACTTATTAGTTGATAAATTTTCAAAAAACCCTAATAATTGGGATGAAGTTAATAAGGAAAAACTTTGCAGAGATGGAGAATTTCAGATTCAAAATCAGAAAAAGGAATACTCACCCCAGCTTAGTAAAAAGGCACTCATACACATACATGAAATGACGCTCTGACTTGTCAAGTCGAAAAAACTCTCTCCTTAGGGTCAGGAACCATAATCTCATACTTATCCTCTTCCCCCTGATCTTTATATAGCCTATGTTGTCCACAAAAAGTTTCGACATACTCGTTATCAACTACGAAGACAGTAGAAAGAACAGTAATATCTACCCAGTCTAAATCAGACAGAACTTTAGAAGACATATTGAGTATTACTGAGCGAGAGATAGAAAGTAATCCCTACAAAACAGCAAAAGAAAATCATCGTTATAAGTCAGAACACCGATCACGACAATACAAATATTCAAATAGTTTGCAAGAAGTCGGGTCATCTTCAACAAAATGGAAGAAACCACCATAACTACTAAATCCTCTCATGGACAAAGCGATTAATCCATTCTGTAACATGCCGAGTTTTTAAAAATTAAATAATGAGTTATTTTTGAATTCTTATACTTAATTATGATTTTATTTTTAGAAAATTATTTTACCAAAAGAAATTAAATTAAAGTTATGAGAATTTGAGTTTTAAATTAATTAGAACTCATACAATTTTTACAATAATTGGATATTTTCTTATTTAGAATTTAAAGCTATAGTAATTAAAAAATAACAAGAATTTTGTATAGTTTAATTATTTGAATATTGAGATTTAGAGTTTTATTTTATGAATAAAGAAAAATTAATTTGATTATCTCTAATTTTTGAATTAGATTATTTATTTAAAAATAATATGTAAGTTGATAATTAAATAGTATTTTTAAAGATAATTTTAGTGGGTCAAATTAGGTTTCAAATTACTACTCTATCCCCTAATTTTATTAAAATTACCAAATTACTCTTACCCCTCTTTACTCAAAACAAACCCTAACCCTAAAACACCCACACTCACCCTTACTTTCCTCACTCTCATCGCTGCCACCCCTTTCCTACACACTTTCACCCACGAAAGAAACAGAAAGGAAGAGAGAAAAGAGAGCTCGAGGAAGGAAAAAAAGAAGAAGAGGAAAAGAAGGAGGGAACAACACCGGCCAGGATTGCTGCCGCCGTCACCACCGCGTCACCAAAATGAGCTGAGGAAGAGAGACCAAAACTGGCGTAGAAAGATAGAGAGACAGAACTGCATGAGAGAGAGGGAGCTGCTACTGTTGAAAATGTGAGCTAGAGGAGCTACACCTCGTCGCCACCGCTATTGTTAAGGGGCCATCGCTGCCGTCGAAGAAGCCATTGCCACTGAACACTAGTCACCGCCATCGTCGTCGAATGAGATAGCGAGAGAGGAAGAGAAAGAGGCGACCAGAGAGGAAGGAGGGGCTACTTCCATCGTCGCTGAGCTGCTGCACCGCTGTTGTTGTGGAAAGAAACCACTAGAACTGGAGTGATTCACCACTACTGCAAGCCATACCGTGATTCTGGTCACCGAGAATGGTGTTGTGATCGTCGGAAGCATCGTCAGAGGTTTTTCTGCCCCATTCCTTCATACCTTTTGGTACAGTGAGTAGTTTTTGTTTCGAAACTCTTGCCGCTGTCATTCTGTTATAATTTATTGAGGATTTTGCAACATTAATGTCCTAGGGTTGAGTTACCGTGATTGCATGTTGTGTTTGTGGCTGTTATTTCTACGAAAACTGTCTGAATTGCCCTCGTTGTTATGAAATAAGTATAAAAGGGAGTTTGTCGCATTTAATTACCGAGTTTTAACTAAATTGAGGTAGGGGATATGTTTTAAAATTGAGAGTTTTAAATTATGAATGCTAATAAAGTCTAATGAATAACTGCAAATAATTTTTAGTTGTTCTGTGTAGGTAATTGATGAATTGAGTTTGGTTTGTGATTGTGGATATGATTGACTTTGATGAATTTGCGGTAATGATTAAATATGTGAGACTTGTTTGATGACAATGCACACTTTGTAAGCCTGTTTGGATTTAATATTTGTTGGAAATTCTGATTAAATTGGATAATGTTATATTAGTAGTTGAACTGAATTATGATAAGTTGACTATTAAGAATCCTGTTGTTTTGATAATTGCTATTGAGATAGAGGGAACCCGTAAGGGTGGTTAAGTCTACTTTTAGAAAAAGTTATGTCCAACTTTTTATAAAAATATAAGGCTTTAATTAAATTAATTATGTAGGTAGTGCCTTGATTACTGAATTTGATAGTTGGAAATGGATATTTAAATACTAGGTTGATGCTAGTTATTGATTGTTACAAGTTTGAAAAGCGGGTATTCTTTTAGGGTGTTAAAGGTTAAATTTTTAAAGTACTTGAGTATGGATTGAAAGAATACTTAGGAAGGATAAGAAAAAATTTAAAGAAATATGTGAGAGTAAAGGTTAAACCGAGTTTGAGTGATGAAAAGGCAATTATGTAGAAGTTTAAGGGTAAAAAAACAATTACGTAAAAGTTAACGATTAGTGTGTGTGTGTGTGTGTAAAAGATAACATTAAGAAAAAAGGTTAAAGAAAAAGGTTAAGAAAAAAGTTAAGAAAAAGGTTAAGAAAAGTTTGATGATTAATGTTTAAGATTCAAAGATTAAATTTTAAGGAATTAAGGTTTAGGGTTTAAGGAAATAAGGTTTGAGATATGAGGAATAAAGATTGAGGATAATATTAAATGATTTGAATTTAACGATATTATATTGAGCACAATCTCGTGAGGACGACGATATGTAACGCTCACTTAAGATATTGTGCATGAGGCTTAGTGGGAACGGCAATACGTAACGCCCACTTGAGACCGGAAGGAAGTTCCTGATGAGCGGATATTTTATACGCTTTTTGGGGTTAATTTCATATAGTTTTGAGTATGTTCTAGTTAGTTTCTAGTCTATTTTCATTAGTTTTTAGGAAAAATTCATATTTCTGGACTTTACTATGAGTTGTGTATTTTTCTGTAATTTCAGGTATTTTTCTGGCTGAAATTGAAGGAGCTGAGCAAAAATCTGATTCAGGCTGAAAAAGGACTGCTGATGCTGTTGGATTCTAACCTCCCTGCACTCAAAGTGGATTTTCTGGAGCTACAGAACTCTAAATGGCGTGCTTCCAATTGCTTTGGAAAGTAGACATCCAGGGCTTTCCAGAAATATATAATAGTCCATACTTTGCATAAGGATAGACGACGTAAACTGGCGTTCAACGCCAGTTCTCTGCCCAATTCTGGCGTCCAGCGCCAGAAAAGGATCAAAAGCTAGAGTTGAACGCCCAAACTGGCACAAAAACTGGCGTTCAACTCCACAAATGGCCTCTGCACGTGAATTGCTTAAATCTCAGCCCCAGCACACACCAAGTGAGCCCCAGAAGTGGATCTCTGCATCATCCATCATAGTTTACTCATTTTTTGTAAACCTAGGCTACTAGTTTAGTATTTAAACAACTTTTAGAGACTTATTTTACATCTCATGACATTTTTAGATCTGAACTTTGTATTCTCTGACGGCATGAGTCTCTAAACCCCATTGTTGGGGGTGAGGAGCTCTGCTGTGTCTCGATGAATTAATGCAAGTATTTCTGTTTTCCATTCAAACACGCTTGTTCCTATCTAAGGTGTTCATTCGCGCTTAACTGTGATGAAGGTGATGATCCGTGACATTCATCACCTTCCTCAAACCATGAATGTGTGCCTGACAACCACCTCCGTTCTATATCCGATTGAATGAGTATCTCTTAGATTCCTTAATCAGAATCTCCGTGGTATAAGCTAGAATTGATGGCGGCATTCATGAGAATCCGGAAAGTCTAAACCTTGTCTGTGGTATTCCGAGTAGGATTCAGGGATTGAATGACTGTGACGAGCTTCAAACTCGCGAGTACTGGGCGTAGTGACAGACGCAAAAGGAGGGTGAATGAATCCTATTCCAGCATGATCGAGAACCGACAGATGATTAGCCGTGCTGTGACAGAGCATGTGAGCATATTCTTCACTGAGAGGATGGGATGTAGTCATTGACGACGGTGATCTCCTACATACAGCTTGCCATAGGAGGACGTGCGTGCGTGAATTAGAAGACAGAGGAAAGCAGAGATTCAGAAGACAAAGCATCTCCAAAACTCCAACATATTCTCCATTACTGCATAACAAGTAACCTTTAATTTATGCTCTCTTGGTTATTCGCAATTCAACTGATAAACATAATTGACTTCCTAACTAAGACTTACAAGATAACCATAGATTGCTTCAAACCAACAATCTCCGTGGGATTCGACCCTTACTCACGTAAGGTATTACTTGGACGACCCAGTGCACTTGCTGGTTAGTGGTACGAGTTGTGAAAAGTGTGATTCACAATTCGTGCACCAAGTTTTTGGCGCCGTTGCCGGGGATTGTTCGTGTTTGGACAACTAACGGTTTATTTTGTTGCTTAGATTAGGAAAAATTTTTCTTTTTTTTTGGTTTAGAGTCTTTTATTATTTATCCCTTGTTAAAACACTTTAAATTTATAGCTCAATCAGTTAGAACATAGTGTTTATGTTCATGGTAATTGGCTATCATATTTTTAAAATCTTTTTCAAAAATAATTTTTTCTATTAAATCCTGTGCCAAACTTTAAGTTTGGTGTTTTCTTGTTGATTTTTCAAAAAAAAAAATATACTTCTTCAAAACATGTGTTACATTCATAACTCATTTGGCTAGAGCGTTGGTCTGTGTTCTTGGTAATTGGGTTAGAATCTTTTATATTCTTTTCAAAATCTTCTTTTTCATAAATAATAATTTCTCTATTAAATTTTGTGCCAAACTTTAAGTTTGGTGTTCTTCCTTCGTGTTCTTGTGTTCTTGTGAATCTTCAAAGTGTTCTTGAGTTTTCCTTGTGTCTTGATCTTAAAATTTTTAAGTTTGGTGTTCCTTAGTGTTTTTCCCTTAAAAATTTTCGAAAACAAGGAGCATCAGATCTAAAAATTTTAAATCTTGTGCTATCTTATTGTTTTCTCTCTCCTCTTTAAATTCAAAAATATCTTTTCTCTCTGTTTTAAAAGCAAATTTTCGAAATCTATTTCTAAAATTCAGATTTTTATTTCAAAATTTAAAACCTTTTTCAAAACTTCCTAACCACTTTCTCTCTCCACATTTTTTCGAAAATCTTCACCTATTTTTATTTATTTTATTTTAATTTATTTTATTTTCGAAATAAATTAATAAATAAATAAATAAAAATATTTTCTCTATTTTACATCATCTCCCTTTCTCCATCATGGACCTAAGCGGAAATGAACAGTCCAGGAGGACTCTGGGGTCATATTCTAACCCCTCTACTACTTCATATGGGAGTAGTATCTGCATAACCTCCATTGGAGTCAGTAGCTTTGAGTTGAATCCTCAGCTCATTATCATGGTGCAGCAAAGTTGCCAGTATTCCGGTCTTCCACAGGAAGAACCTACAGAGTTTCTGGCACAATTTTTACAAATTGCTAACACAGTACATGATAAAGAAATAGATCAGGATGTCTACAGACTATTACTGTTTCCATTTGCTCTAAAAGATCAAGCTAAGAGGTGGTTAAATAACCAACCTAAGGCCAGCATAAGGACATGAAAACAGCTGACAGAAGAATTCCTGAATCAATACTTTCCCCCGAAATGGATGACACAGTTAAGACTGGACATCCAAGGCTTTAAACAAGGAGATAATGAATCTCTTTATGATGCCTGGGAGAGATACAGAGAGATGCTAAGAAAATGCCCCTCTGAAATGTTTTCAGAGTGGGTTCAGTTAGACATCTTCTATTATGGGCTTGCTGAAGGAGCTCAGATGTCTCTAGATTACTCAGCTGGTGGATCTATCCACATGAGAAAGACAATTGAAGAGGCTCAAGAGCTCATTGATACAGTTGCCAGGAATCAGCATCTGTACCTAAGCAGTGACCCTTCCATGAAAGAAGAGGTTAAAACAGCAACTGCTGAACTCAGTCCTGTGAAACAAGCTGCTGAATTCAATCAGCAATTGGACTTCCTAACAAAGTAATTAGCCGAATTCAAAGATAGACTACAAGAGACAAGGATGGCTAATATACATATGGAAGAACAGTTTAAGCAAACAAAGCAGCAGCTGTCAAGACAAATAACAAAAGAATGCCAAGCAGTTCAATTAAGAAGTGGGAAAACATTAAATACCCCACCTCAAGGCAGCAAAAAGCTAAGGAATGAGCAAACCACCCAAAATTCACCTGAGGACAGTAAGAGCCCAGGGAAAAATAATTCTGGCACTAAAACACCAGAAAATTGATGGAAGGCTGGCGCTGAACGCCCAGACCATGCCCAAAACTGGCGTTCAACGCCAGAAACAAGGCAAAACTGGCGTTCAACGCCAGAAATGGGCAAGGATCTGGCGTTGAACGCCCAAACTGGGCAAGATCTGGCGCTGAACGCCCAAAATAGGCACAATTCTGGCGTTCAGACGCCAGGAACAGACAAGGAGTTGGCGTCTAACGTCACTCCAGTTTCTAACTCTGGCACTCAATTCCCAGTGAGGGATCAGACACACACAAATGCTGATAACAACCCCTCTAAAAAGGCTTCTTCAACCACTTCTGTAGGCAATAAACCTGCAGCAACTACGGTTGAGGAATATAAAGCCAAGATACCTTATCCTCAAAAACTCCGGAAAGAGGAGCAAGATAAGCAATTTGCTCGCTTTGCAGATTATCTCAGGACTCTTGAAATAAAGATTCCTTTTGCAGAAGCACTTGAGCAAATACCTTATTATGCCAAGTTCATGAAAGAGATTTTGAGTCATAAAAAGGATTGGAGAGAAACAGAAAGAGTTCTCCTCACTGAAGAATGCAGTGCAGTCATTCTGAAGAGCTTTCCTGAAAAGCTTAAAGACCCTGGGAGTTTTCTGATACCATGCATATTAGAAGGTAATTGCACCAAGACAGCTTTATGCGATCTTGGGGCAAGCATCAACCTAATACCTGCATCCACTATCAGAAAGCTTGGCTTAACTGAAGAAGTTAAACCAACCCGGATATGTCTCCAACTTGCTGATGGTTCCACTAAATACCCATCAGGCGTGATTGAAGACATGATTGTCAGAGTTGGGCCATTCGCCTTTCCCACTGACTTTGTTGTGCTGGAAATGGAGGAGCACAAGAGTGCTACTCTCATTCTAGGAAGACCCTTCCTAGCAACTGGACGATCCCTCATTGACGTCCAACAGGGGGAAATAACCCTGAGAGTCAATGATGATGAGTTCAAGTTGAACGCTGTCAAAGCCATGCAGCATCCAGACACATCAACAGACTGCATGAAAGTTGATCTTATTGACTCTTTGGTAGAAGAGATCAACAAGGCTGAGAGTCTCGAATCAGAGTTGGAACATATCTTTAAGGATGTTCAGCCTGATTTGGAGGACTCAGAGGACATGAAAGAGCCTCTGAAATTTCTTCTGGAAGAGGAAAAACCTCCTAAACCCGAGCTCAAGCCATTACCACCATCCTTGAAATATGCATTTCTGGGAGAAGGTGATACTTTTCCAGTGATCATAAGCTCTGCTTTAAATTCACAGGAAGAGGAAGCACTTATTCAAGTGCTAAGGACACACAAGACAGCTCTTGGGTGGTCCATAGGTGACCTTAAGGGCATAAGCCCAGCTAGACGCATGCACAAAATCCTATTGGAGGATAATGCCAAACCAGTGGTTCAACCACAGAGGCGGCTAAATCCAGCCATGAAAGAAGTAGTGCAGAAAGAGGTCACCAAATTACTGGAGGCTAGGATTATTTATCCTATTTCTAATAGCCCCTGGGTGAGCCCTGTTCAAGTCGTCCCAAAAAAGGGAGGCATGACAGTGATTCATAATGAAAAATATGAACTGGTTCCTACAAGAACAGTTACAGGGTGGCGCATGTGTATTGACTACAGAAGGCTCAATACAGCCACCAGAAAGGATCATTTTCCTTTACCATTCATAGACCAGATGCTAGAAAGACTAGCAGGTCATGATTATTACTGCTTTTTGGATGGCTACTCAGGCTATATCCAGATTGCAGTAGATCCCCAGGATCAAGAGAAAGCAGCATTCACATGTCCATCCGGAGTGTTTGCTTATAGAAGGATGCCATTTGGGCTATGTAATGCGCCTGCAACCTTCCAGAGATGCATGCTCTCTATTTTCTCTGATATGGTAGAAAAATTTCTGGAAGTCTTCATGGATGACTTCTCAGTATATGGAGACTCATTCAGCTCCTGTCTTGATCACCTGAAACTTGTTCTGAAAAGATGCCAAGAGACCAACCTAGTTTTAAACTGGGAAAAGTGTCACTTCATGGTGACTGAAGGAATTATTCTTGGGCATAAAATCTCAAACAAGGGAATAGAGGTGGATCAAGCAAAAATAGAGGTAATTGAAAAATTACCACCACCTGCCAATGTTAAGGCAATCAGAAGCTTTCTGGGGCATGCAGGATTCTATAGGAGGTTTATAAAGGATTTTTCAAAAATTACAAAACCTCTAAGCAATCTGCTAGCTGCTGACACGCCATTTGTGTTTAACACAGAGTGCCTGCAGGCGTTTGAAACGCTGAAAGCTAAGCTGGTCACAGCACCAGTCATTTCTGCACCAGACTGGACGTTACCATTTGAGCTAATGTGTGATGCCAGTGATCACGCCATTGGTGCAGTATTGGGACAGAGGCATGACAAGCTTCTGCATGTCATCTATTATGCTATTCGCGTTCTAAATGATGCCCAAAAAAACTACACAACCACAGAAAAAGAATTACTTGCAGTGGTTTACGCCATTGACAAGTTCAGATCATACTTAGTAGGATCAAAAGTAATTGTGTATACTGATCATGCTGCTCTTAAATATCTTCTCACAAAGCAGGATTCAAAACCCAGGCTCATTAGATGGGTATTGCTTCTGCAAGAATTTGATATAGAAATAAGAGACAGAAAAGGGACAGAGAACCAAGTGGCTGATCATCTGTCCCGGATAGAGCCAGTGGAAGGGACGTCCCTCCCCTTTCTTGAGATCTCTGAGACGTTTCCAGATGAGCACTTGTTTGCCATTCAGGAAACACCATGGTTTGCCGATATTGCAAACTATAAAGCTGCAAGGTTCATACCCAAGGAGTACAACAGGATACAGAAGAAAAAATTAATTACTGATGCAAAGTACTACTTGTGGGATGAACCTTATCTCTTTAAGAGATGTGCAGACGGAATTATCCGTAGGTGTGTGCCTAGAGAAGAAGCACAGAGGATCTTGTGGCATTGCCACGGATCTCAATATGGAGGCCATTTCGGAGGTGAGTGAACAGCCACCAAGGTCCTCCAATGTGGCTTCTATTGGCCCACACTCTATAAAGATTCCCGAGAGTTTGTACGTAACTATGACAGTTGCCAAAGAGCTGGCAATCTGCCTCAACAAGGAATCTTGGAGATTGAGTTGTTTGACGTATAGGGAATTGACTTCATGGGACCTTTCCCACCATCATACTCAAACACTTATATTCTGGTGGCAGTTGATTATGTATCAAAATGGGTTGAGGCCATTGCCACACCCACCAATGATACTAAAACGGTGCTGAATTTCCTCCAGAAACATATCTTTAGCAGGTTCGGTGTCCCTAGAATACTAATCAGTGATGGGGGCACTCACTTCTGCAATAAACAGCTTTACTCTGCCATGGTTCGGTATGGGATTCGCCACAAGGTGGCTACTCCATATCATCCATAAACTAATGGGCAAGCTGAAGTCTCCAACAGAGAATTAAAGAGAATCCTGGAACGGACAGTAAATACCCGTAGAAAGGATTGGGCACGGAGCTTGGATGATGCTCTGTGGGCTTACAGAACAGCATTCAAGACCCCTATAGGGACCTCTCCATACCAACTGGTGCATGGTAAAGCATGTCACCTGTCCGTGGAACTGGAACATAAGGCCTACTGGGCAACCAGATTCCTAAACTTTGATGCCAAATTAGCAGGAGAAAAAAGATTGCTCCAGCTAAATGAGCTAGAGGAGTTCAGATTCACAGCTTTCGAAAATGCCAAGCTTTATAAAGAGAAATAAAAAAAGTGGCATGTCAGAAAGCTGTCATCTAGAATCTTTGAACCAGGACAGAAGGTTCTGCTGTTCAACTCTAGACTCAGGCTATTCCCCGGGAAATTGAAATCCCGGTGGAGGGGACCATACGTGATTACAAGTGTATCACCATATGGTTATGTAGAGCTTCAAGATATTGACTCTGACAAGAAGTTCATTGTTAATGGACAGAGAATTAAGCACTATCTTGAAGGCAATGTTGAGCAAGAGTGCTCAAGGTTGAAGCTAGATTAAAAGCTCAGCAAGGTCCAGCTAAGGACATTAAAGAAGCGCTTGTTGGGAGGCAACCCAATTTTTATTTATTTTCTTGGTTTTTCATGTTTTATTAGGTTCATGATCATGTAAAGTCACAAAATAAATATTAAAAATTGAAAACGGAATCAAAAACAGCAGAAGAAAAATCACACCCTGGAGGAAGCACCTGTCTGGCGTTCAACGCCAGAACAGAGCATGGTTCTGGCGCTGAACGCCCAAAATGGGCAACATCCTGGCGCTGAACGCCCAGAACAAGCATGGTTCTGGCGTTCAACGCCAGAAATGGCTAGTAAATGGGCATTGAACGCCCAAAATGGGCACCAACCTGGCGCTGAACGCCCAGAGTTGTGTGCAAGGGCATTTTGCATGCCTAAATTGGTGCAGAGATGTAAATGCCTTGACACCTCAAGATCTGTGGACCTCACAGGATCATTTCAAGATCTGTGGACCCCACAGGATCCCCACCTTCCCTCCTCATAATCCTAGAACATGTGGCTGCAAATCAAGAGATCCCCTGAGATACCTCAGGGGATGCACTTCCCTCCACATAATTATTGGAAGCAACTGAGGATAGAAATACCAAAAATCACTAGGAATCAAGCCACAAAGGCAAGGAAGAGACATAAAAGAGCTCAAGAACATCATTGGTTCCTCAAGAAGGAAATGCCATCATCACTAAGGTGGACTCGTTCCTTGTTCTTACTTTCTCTGTTTTTCGTTTTCTCTATGTTAAGTGCTTATCTATGTTTGTGTCTTCATTACATGATCATTAGTAGTAATTAGTATCTATTTTGATTTTATCCCCAATTAAGTTATAGTCTATTTTTCTCATCATCAGCAAACATGAATAAAATAGTAGATCCTTTGAATAAGAGGCAATAAAATTTCGAGTTTTTAATAAGAAAAATTCTAATTAGTAACATGTGGTGGCAATGCTTTCTGTCTTCTGAATGAATGCTTGAACAGTGCATATGTCTTTTGAATTTGTTGTTTAAGACTGTTAAATATGTTGGCTCTTGAAAGAATGATGAACATGAGACATGTTATTGATAATCTGAAAAATCATAAAAATGATTCTTGAAGCAAGAAAAAGCAGCAAAGAACAAAGCTTGCAGAAAAAAATATATATATAATAAAATAGGCGAAAAAAAATAGAAAGAAAAAGAAAAAGCAAGCAGAAAAAGCCAAAAGCTCTTAAAACTAAGAGGCAAGAGCAAAAAACCAATAACCCTTAAAACCAAAAGGCAAGGGCAAATAAAAAGGATCCCAAGGCTTTGAGCATCAGTGGATAGGAGGGCCTAAAGGAATAAAATCCTGGTCTAAGCGGCTAAACCAAGCTGTCCCTAACCATGTGCTTGTGGCGTGTAGGTGTCAAGTGAGAACTTAAGACTGAGCGGTTAAAGTCAAGGTCCAAAGCAAAAAGAAGAGTGTGCTTAAGAACCCTGGACACCTCTAATTGGGGGCTTTAGCAAAGCTGAGCCACAATCTGAAAAGGTTCACCCAATTATGTGTCTGTGGCATTTATGTATCCGGTGGTAATACTGGAAAACAAAGTGCTTAGGGCCACGACCAAGACTCATAAAATAGCTGTGTTCAAGAATCGTCACACTGAAATAGGAGAATCAATAACATTATCTGAATTCTAAGTTCTTATAGATGCCAATCACTCTGAGCTTCAATGGATAAAGTGAGATGCCAAAACTGTTCGGAAGCAAAAAGCTACTAGTCCCGCTCATCTAATTGGAATCTGAGCTTCACTCAAAAACTCTGAGATATTATTGCTTCTAAACCCATTAGTCTCCTATTTTATTTGTCTAGTTGCTTGAGGACAAGCAACAGTTTAAGTTTGGTGTTGTGATGAGCGGATATTTTATACGCTTTTTGGGGTTAATTTCATATAGTTTTGAGTATGTTCTAGTTAGTTTCTAGTCTATTTTCATTAGTTTTTAGGAAAAATTCATATTTCTGGACTTTACTATGAGTTGTGTGTTTTTCTGTAATTTCAGGTATTTTTCTGGCTGAAATTGAAGGAGCTGAGCAAAAATCTGATTCAGGCTGAAAAAGGACTGCTGATGCTGTTGGATTCTGACCTCCCTGCACTCAAAGTAGATTTTCTGGAGCTACAGAACTCTAAATGGCGTGCTTCCAATTGCTTTGGAAAGTAGACATCCAGGGCTTTCCAGAAATATATAATAGTTTATACTTTGCACAAGGATAGACGACGTAAACTTGCGTTCAACGCCAGTTCTCTGCCCAATTCTGGCGTCCAGCGCCAGAAAAGGATCAAAAGCTGGAGTTGAACGCCCAAACTGGCACAAAAACTGGCGTTCAACTCCACAAATGGCCTCTGCACATGAATTGCTTAAATCTCAGCCCCAGCACACACCAAGTGGGCCCCAGAAGTGGATCTCTGCATCATCCATCATAGTTTACTCATTTTTTGTAAACCTAGGCTACTAGTTTAGTATTTAAACAACTTTTAGAGACTTATTTTACATCTCATGACATTTTTAGATCTGAACTTTGTATTCTCTGACGGCATGAGTCTCTAAACCCCATTGTTGGGGGTGAGGAGCTCTGCTGTGTCTCGATGCATTAATGCAAGTATTTCTGTTTTCCATTCAAACACGCTTGTTCCTATCTAAGGTGTTCATTCGCGCTTAACTGTGATGAAGGTGATGATCCATGACATTCATCACCTTCCTCAAACCATGAACGTGTGCCTGACAACCACCTCCGTTCTATATCCGATTGAATGAGTATCTCTTAGATTCCTTAATCAGAATCTCCGTGGTATAAGCTAGAATTGATGGCGGCATTCATGAGAATCCGGAAAGTCTAAACCTTGTCTGTGGTATTCCGAGTAGGATTCAGGGATTGAATGACTGTGACGAGCTTCAAACTCGCGAGTGCTGGGCGTAGTGACAGACGCAAAAGGAGGGTGAATGAATCCTATTCCAGCATGATCGAGAACCGACGGATGATTAGCCGTGCTGTGACAGAGCATGTGAGCATATTCTTCACTAAGAGGATGGGATGTAGCCATTGACGACGGTGATCCCCTACATACAGCTTGCCATAGGAGGACATGCGTGCGTGAATTAGAAGACAGAGGAAAGCAGAGATTCAGAAGACAAAGCATCTCCAAAACTCCAACATATTCTCCATTACTGCATAACAAGTAACCTTTAATTTATGCTCTCTTGGTTATTCGCAATTCAACTGATAAACATAATTGACTTCCTGACTAAGACTTACAAGATAACCATAGATTGCTTCAAACCAACAATCTCCGTGGGATTCGACCCTTACTCACGTAAGGTATTACTTGGACGACCCAGTGCACTTGCTGGTTAGTGGTACGAGTTGTGAAAAGTGTGATTCACAATTCGTGCACCAGTTCCCCATGAGGATGGCGATACGTAACACTCATAGAAGGGACATTGGCTGAGATAGGGACGGCGATATGTAACGCCTATCTTAGGACCACTATCGGGTGTCGGGCAACGAACCGACACGTGAGCTCACGACTTGTATAGAAATAGATATTCATCATATGCATTTGTATGAATTGCTTGGTTATGCCTTCTATTGCCGTGTTATGTTATCTGAGAAATTCCTTGCTGTTTGATTTGCGTGAATTGTTTGTACGTTTGTATTATGTACCTTACTTGTGCTTGTTGGTTTATAAATGTGACTGAATTGAGGTGATTGAGGATAGATATAACTGAGAATTGATTAATATAACCAAACATTATTTTAAAGTAATATAATTTGAAAAAAAACTGATAAATAGTGTAAAATAAGACTTAGAATTTCAAAGATTTAATAAAAGAAATTATTCTTGAAAGATAAGTGAGCTATGTGCACTTATTCCTTATTTTTATGACATTTTCATTCTCTACTGCGAACGAGTGGTTTGTTCTCACCCAAATTTCCCACCCTTTCAGTTATAGATGCGAAGACTTATTACGAAGCTTTAGATGTATAGAAGAGGTTAACTGCGAGCTAAGTTATTATTGTTAGAATTTATTTTTTCTCGCTTTTTTTAGTTAAAATTTTTATTTTTCTTGAAAGAAGTAGGCTTGCATTTGTTGTTCATTTGAATAACTATAATGTATTATTAATAATTATGTGAATAATATTATTTGGAAATCTTTGATGGACGATTGTTAAAGATTAAAGACAAAATTTATTGGCTTTTTCCTAAAATCGGAAATGAGTTAGTAATGTAAAGACTCAGTATTAAGTAGTTAATATTAAGAAAGGTCATATAATGTTCTTTTTTTGTAGAAATACCATGACTTAAGCAATATATTTTGCTAGAAGGAAGGTTACACATCCTACTGGAATTTAAAATGGCGCTGTTATCATAGCCAAAAATAGCACCATTTTGGGGCACGAAATCAATCCTACATGCATTCAATACGATTTCATAAACAGCGGAATAACTTTCAAAGAAAGAAGAACAACTAGGAAGATTACTGCAAGAAACTATTTTTTGTACAAACATAAAAAATGATAATATCAGAAACACATCATCCAGCAAGAAACATGGTTGTAGAAAATAAAAATGAAGAAGAAAAATCCAACCTTGATAGAGAATCGACTAACGGAATACACGCATACAACATCAAAATACGAACGTTCCAAAACAACCTTTAAGCAAGCGCGAATGAAGCAAAAAAAATGAATAGTAAAAATCTTAATGATGCGCAAAAAATTTTCAAAAAAGAACTTGAAAAGTAAAAGATTTGAAAAGGAAAGAGAGAAAAAAGTTTCAAAAAAAAGCAAAAAAAAAAGTAAGTATGGATTAAGTAATATAAAATATTAGGGGCAAAACAGTAAAGTCACCCCTCCCATCCTATTTAATGATGCGCACGGTTAGCAAAGTAACTGAAAGAAACGTGCAAATAATTATGAAAGGACACAATGTTTCTGTTCTATAAACACATCGAGTACCCAACTTGACCTTATGAAAGGCGATTTACCCAATGTGATGGATATCTAGCTCGACCTCTAAAAATGCTTATGTTCGATCCAATGAAGTTCAGCCTCAAGTAAGGACACCGTTCATACCTTGCCCCACTACTTAGCCAGACCCAAAATAAATAAAGTTTAATCCATAGATATCGGGTGAATCGACTCCTACCTAACCTCTTAGAGGTTGGTCACAACGACACAAGTGCAAATCTACTTATCTAAATAAGTAACCAACTCCTATAGCTTTTCTTATCCCTTTAGAAAGGAGATCTTAACAATCTCCCTAACCAAAGGGAAATAACTATCCACTACCAAAGGTAGTGGAACCACTCTAAAAAGTGGTTATTGACTCCATGTCTACACTTATAAATACTATGACACCTTTAGGTATAATTCGAACTCAATCTACTAAAAATTTGCCTAAAATTCATGCTAACTTAAGTATCAGAGTCTCTTGTAGGTACCATCTCCCACCTCCTTACGAGAAACTCAGACGACTGTACCCTGACATCAAAAGACGGGAGACGCTACTCCAAAAGAAATCTGAACCTCATGTTCAGGTCCAAATCCATCCGTTTCTGGTAACTCTGAGAATAGGTCTAATTTTAAAGGATAATATTTTATCCGGTTTGACTTTGTAGTGTTTTTTTTTTTTTGGAATAAGTTAAATTCTATTTCGGAGTTAATTTGACCTGTCCAAATTCCAAAATAAAACATTTCCTATATATATACATTAAAACTAGTGATAAAATTTTAAAGTTTTAAATTTAAACGCAACGTGTGGTCAGTGTCACCCTTAGCCACAAAATATAATTTAATCCTTAAAAAGTTTCCTATTTTTTTTTTCATCTACTCACAAATAAATGACCTCTTCAACGAGGATGAGTTTTTATGATATAATTACTCCAGAATAATTTTGAAAATAAAAAAGCAGCAGCCATATTTATAGTTTTATATAGAAAATAAATCATTAAAATTATCCCTATTTTTGAGAACATCGTCAAAAATAATAATTACTTTTGATAACAAAAAAATTATTAAAGAATCATAAATCGTGATTGATAAAAATAGTTTCAAAATATTTTAAATTACAACAAAAATAAGTAAAAAGAATATTATAAGTTGCAAAAAAACTTTTATATTTGGTAAACTATTCAGATATTATATTCAAAATTTTATAAAAAAATATTTAGATAATTATTTAAAAATATCAAAATTTAACCTCTAGAATTATTTTTTTCATTTCTTAAATGTAATATTGGCCATTGAAAAAATAAATCATAAAAGGATATAATTAGCGTAAAATCAACCAACTCTAAGAATAAAAATGTTTTATTTTTTTAATATTTTGTTAAAAATTACATTAAAATTTAATTTCTAAATCACGTTTTTAAAATATGTATTTAACATTAAATATTTTAAAAACATTGTTATCGTTAACAAAAATAAGAGTACTTTTGTCACCATATCAAAATAAAAAACGATATTAGGAGTTTACCCTTTTATATACACACATGTATGTTCAATTGGAAAAAATACATGAACAACGTATATGGCTGACAAAATTTATTACCTTTTATTAATATTTAACTAATCCTAAATGTTAAAAATTAAATTATAAATCTTAATAATATAAAAATAAAATATTAGCTTAAAATATTATTAATTAATATTGATAAAAAATGTTGAACCTAATATTTCTAAAAATTACAAATAGAATTATATATACACATATGTCTGAAATAGTTGAATAATTTAATCTGTATATAATATCAATTATATTATGTATATATATTAAATCACTTATTAATATAAAATATATATTAAAATATAAAATATATATTAAAAATGAGTTAATCAATATATATATTTATATATAAATATATCAATATCATATTAAGTGTGTACTAAAATTTGTTATTAAAATTAGCTACTATATTTTTTTATTTATACAAATCCTTAAATTATCAAAATCAAAGTTGATGGTAATACTATAATCAGATTATAATTAAATACGTTCCAAAATCATATTACAAACTATCTATAATCAAATACACTTAAGGTAAATAATCAAATTCAAAAATCCAAATTCAAACTCATTATAAGCAGGTTAAGAATTCATATGAAAGAGACAATTATTCGTGCATGATTTTCACGAAGAACAAAATCAAAATGAACAACTCTATTTTTTTAACAAAAGGATAGCTTAAATGAAATTTAATTTTATTTATTTATGTTTTTGAAAGCTTATATAATATGTGGAATCCAATATTTAGTGACTTGGGAATTCGGGTTTTCAATAGAGCAATTAAGAAGGCTTTTTTATATAAATAAATATGAGAAATATATTATTTTTCAAAATATACATGGAGAGAAAGGATTTCGAAAATGCGCAGAGCCATTTCAGGGAGCGTATGCAAAATGGAGTTACCCTCCAATTCAGCTGGGGCGTCCATGAATTGGAGCTGACAGGAGCATACGCATGTCTGGCTCGACGCCAACGAAATAGGTGGGGAGGCTGTTTTGTGTCTGGCGCCAATGAAATGGGTAAGTCTAGTGGGGCATCCACGAAATGGTGTCAATGTCAATTGTACTACACACAAAATGAGGTACTTCAGGTGTACTGCCTGCGAAAGTCGTTCCTAATTTGCCTATATAAACGCTTGTACCAAGGACTGTGTCACCATTCACAGAAGGAGCTATTCTCCTGCACTCTCTTCCAACCATGAAATTTCTCTTCAACCTCTTTAGTTTCTTTCTCTCTTAAATACTGTAGGTGTTGGTTTTGCTTTGGACATGGCTTTCGAAAATATATATGTGATCATATATCTTAATGGAGAAGTTTTTCATACGGCAGAAGGTATTACGTTTGTTTATGACGATTCACTTTGGATAATGATTCCGCCATAAACATCGTTGCAAGAGCTGACGAATTTGATTCTCATGAATATCGGAATGGTTGGAAAAAAGGAAATCACGAAGCTGACTTATAGGATGCCAGTTGCAGTAGCCAACTTGTTTGCATATCAGAAAATGCAAATTAAGTCTGATCAGCATATTTCGATGATGTTTTCTTATCATCGCAGCATTGGAAGCATCTATTCATTGGAACTTGGTTTGAATCTTCAAGATATTGGTGGAAGCTTATCTAGTTCTAATAATGTGGATGGTGTTAGAAATTTGGGATCGGCAGATTTTGTTTCGGGTCGGGATACTGGTAGGGCCCGTAGTACAAGCTTTAACGCCTTTGTGACAGCAGAACAGAATACAGATATTTGTCAAGCACGCCCATCCCCTTCCAACCTTATTGCATTCGATAGATCTCATCATGATGGCATGGCAGAAACGTCTGATGAAGATGAGATCGAAGATTTTAGCGATGATGAGGCAGAAGTTGTTCCCGAAACCCAGCCACTTTATCGCGAGACAGTTCCTCCAATTCATGTCGAATCAGGGGGTAGGGCGGGGGTGGTGGTATATCCAACAGTACGCCAGACACTATCTATCTTTATATCTTGGAGCAATGAATTCGACCACCGCAGAAGACAGACCGAGCAGCTACGCTTTGTCAGGTGAAATGGAGCTTGAGCTTGTGTTGAAGTTTCTCAATAGGGAAATAGTGATGCTTGCTGTTAAGAACTATAACATCTGCAGGAGTGCAGAATACAAGGTGGTAGAGTCAAACCAAAGTAGGTATGTATGTAGATCCAAGCAGTTTGGGTATCAATGTCGCTGGATGGTACGGGTTGCAAAGACAAGGTCTTCCAGATTTTGGAAAATTCAAAAATAGCAAGGGCCTCATAGTTGCTTGGCAAGTTCGATATCTCAAGATCATGCTCAACTTGATAACAATGTCATCTGCCAGCATATATTCCCCATGGTGCATGCTGATGCAACCATTTGCGTAAAGGTGTTGCAAGGATCAGTCGAGTGAGCATACGGGTACAAGGTTTCATACAAGAAGGTTTGGCATGCGAAGCAGAAGGCAATTGCCAAAATCTATGGTAATTGGGACGAGTCATATGACCAGCTGCGGAGATACTTCAATGCCCTGCAAGCTTTCGTCCCAAGTAGTACTGGCATGGCAAACTTATATTGGGCTTTGTTATTCATTGTGGTTTTAATCGTTTATATGTTTTACTAAGTAAGAATTTTCACACTAGGGAAAATTGTTGACCTATAAACGCGACCTCACTATGTCGGGAACACTCTAGACCGTGACAGTATCATGTTTCATCAGGTTTTCTAGTTGTTTCCGTCGTATGTTGAAGCCTTCAAGCACTGTAAGCCACTGGTCTCAGTAGACAGAACGCACCTGTATGGTAAGTACGCCGTGACCCTACTTATGGGCATACCACATGACGGAAATAATAACATTCTGCCCATTGCTTTCACGATTGTGGAAAGAGAGAATACAAATTCATGGTAATTTTTTCTTACCAATCTGAAGAGGCATGTAGCAACTCAACCAGGAATTATGCTAATCTCTTATAGGCATGCAGCAATAAAGGCAGCTTTAAAGCGGGATGGGTGAGGATGAGAGCACAATGTTTACTATGTACGACATATTGCCTCTAACTTTGCAACAAGTGTCAAGAGTAACGAGCCAAAAGACACCTGGTTAACGTAACGTATTTTAAGACACAAGAGCAGGTGCAGTACTACCTGGAGTTAATCGGCAGCATGGATCCCGTAACATCTCCGCAGATGATGGCCTAGATCCGAGGGTTAGAACCACCTAAACGGCTACAACACCGTGATAACGGTCGTCGATATGACCACATGACAACCAATCTTTCTGAGTGTATCAACTCCGTTCTCAAGGGTACTTGAAATCTCCCAGTATGTGCAATTGTCAAGTCCACCTACCATCACCTTAATGAATTATTTGTGAACAAGGGTCGACAGGCACAAGCACAGATTACATGCGGTCAGATTTTCTCGCAATTCCTACAAAAAGCGATTATAGCAAACTGTGAGGGAATTTTCCAGATGCTTGTGATGTCGTACGACAGAGCTACTTCAATTTTCACAGTTGATGAAATAGCAGTCGTAGGGGTGCAGTCTAGGTTTCGCGTTTATCTTGAGCACCGCAAGTGTGACTGTGGTTACTTCCAAGCGTTGCACTACCCTTGTGCTCATGCTTTGGCCGCATGCGCATTTGCAAGACTTGACTGGCAACAATATGTCGAGGCAGTGTACCGGGTTGAGAACGTATTCTGGGTCTACAAGATGGAATTCCAACCAATGCGGGACGAGGAGATGTGGCCCCCATACGAAGGACAACGTGTACGTCCTAACCCCCACCTACGACGTACAATGGAAGGACGTCCGGTGCCTACAAGGATTCCGAATGAGATGGACGAGGTTGAGCCAGGCCCAGGAAAGCGATGCGGACTTTGCAGCCAATCAGGGCATACTAGGCGACACTGTCCGCATATTTCGGCCACTTAGTATTCCACCATTTTCTCTACATCGTATCAGTTTAATGAACTGTATGAGCTACTTTGTGCCGAATTATGTAAACTATGTGTTGTTTCTTTATTTCATTTTATGTCACACTGTTGTTTAATTTAGTGCATTGTTGAAGTTATTGCATTGTTCTTAGCACATGAAGAACCATCGTTAAACACTAAATTACATACATAGATCACATTAATTTAAGAACACAATATAAAATTCAACAACAAATGATGGATACAACATAAAGCTAAATTGGAAACAAATAGAACAACAACAAACAACTAATACAATAGGATGAAGTAGATGCTCAAGTGAAGGTAAACTAAATGCACTAAATGTAAGCACAGAATACTAAATATATGAGACACACAACTAATGGTGCTCGTGTCCCAATCTGCCACCTGTCCCACAAGCAGGAGCTCGAATGTCACGGTGGGAACGACTAGCATGACCACTACAAGAAAATAGAATATTTGTAACAAAAAATTTGTATCAAATTTAAAATTGTTACAAAAAAAATAGTATTTTGTAATAATAATTTTTTATTTTTACAAAAGAATAATGTTTTGTAATAACATTACAAGTTGTTACAAAACATGATAATATTTTGTAACAATCTGTTTTATTTTGTTACAAATTATGTTAGTTTTTGTAACGATATAGTGTTTTGTTACAAAATATTGTAATATTTTGTAACAAAAGAAAACAAGTTGCAAAAATTCAAAATATTTTGTAACAAAACAACTTTTTGTTTCAAAAACTCCAGTTGTTTTGTAACAAAAAATTAATTTGTCACAAAATTCAACATGGGTTTGTAACAAGTTAATTATTTGTCACAAAATATAAGTATATTTTATAACAAATTATTTTTTTCAAAATGTTAAACACTTTAAGAGTAAAAAAAATTGTGTATATATTTTTTTCAAAATAATTTTATTTTATTTCAAAAATTAAAATTTTTTACATAGTGTATGTATTCATTAATTTTTAAAAATTATAAATATTATTTTATATTCTTCTAAATAATTAATATATAATTTTTATTAATAATTAGATTTTTAAAATTAACTAAAAATTAACTTATGTCACTTAAAGAAATTTTATTAAATTATAAATATGAATAAAAGTAACTAAATATAAAAGAAAAAAGAACCAAAATACTAAAAGCTGTAAAAAGGGATACACTGCAGTAAAAAATCCTAAGTCTCCCCACCCCCTCACTCACGAACACTCTGCGCTGTCTACCACTCCACGAAATACAATGGAGATCCTACCGGAAGAAGAAGGACCGGCGTAGCCCCCGGAAAACGTTCTCCTCGTCGTCGTCTCGTCTGCTATCACCGTCTCCTCCGCTGTTGTGTCGTAAGCGGCGGCCTGGTGGTCTTCGGTGGTCTTCGTCCCGTCGTGTGCGGTGTCACCGTGTGGTCTTCGTCGTGGTGGTCTTCATGGTGGTGGTCGCTGTCAGGGTTCGTTGTCACCGTCAACTCGGCTTCTCCATGTAGTTCATCGTGCTCTGCTTCTCTGCGTAATTTCTTTTGTGTTCTGCCTCTGCCTCTAGTCCGATAACTTATCTGCTGAAGGTAAGTTTTGGTTTATCTGAGTATTGTTAATTACATTTTTAGTTGATAAACTGCTGATTTTAACTGAAATATTGAACCTTTTAGTGTTAGTTGATTCTGATGATGTTGTAGTTAAAAATATTAGTGTGTAATATGGTTGATAATCTTATTTTTGGTTATTTGAAGAGTTGATATTTGATTCTATTTTCTGTATCTGTGTTCTATTATTTGGAGAGTTGATAGTTGATATTTGAGCTATAGTTTATTTGAAAAACTTAGTTATTAGCAAAACTTAATTTGCTATTATTTTGATTCTATATCTGTGTTCTTTTTTCATAGTTCAGTTGATTCTATATTTGGAGAGTTGACATTTTTCTTTCTTTTTTAGTGATTTTTCTTTCTACATTATCCTTATTAGCAAAGAAAAATTGATTAAATTTTGTCTGTAATTTTGTGTGTTTTACATTGTAGTGTCTTAGGATAGTTTATGCTCCTCTGCTCATCCTGCTTCGTCCGCTGCCTCTGCTGGTCTGATTCGGTTGTCCTCCCTCTGTTGGTAGTCTGGTCTGGTCCGACTGCTTCTCTACTGAAGGTAAGTGCAGTTTATTTGAGTATTGTTAACTATATTGTTAGTTGATTCTGCTGATGTTGTTGTGGTTGAAAATATTGTTGTGTAATATAGTTGATAATCTGATTTTTCGGTTATTTGGAGAGTTGATATTTTTATTCTATTTTTGGTTTTTGAATTTTATTATTTTGATTCTATTTTTTGCACTTTTTGGTGATTTTGATACTTTTTGTTTTCTTAAATTTTTGTGTTTGTGAATTGAGTGTGTTAGATAACTACATTATCCTTATTAGCAAAGAAATATTTATTAAATTTTGTTAGTAATTTTGTGTTTTTTTACATTGTAGTGTCTTAGGATAGTTTATGCTCCTCTGCTCATCCTGCCTCATGCTTTGTCCGCTGCCTTTGCTTGGCTGATTCGGCTGTCCTCCCTCTGCTGGTGGTCTGGTCTGGTCCAACTACTTCTCTGCTGAAGGTAAGTGCAGTTTATTTGAGTATTGTTAACTATATTGTTAGTTGATTATGTTGATGTTGTTGTGGTTGAAAATATTGGTGTATAATATGGTTGATTATTTGAATTTTTTTTATTTGGAGAGTTGATATTTTTATTCTATTTTTTATTTCTAGTTTTTATTATTTTGATTCTATTTTTTGCACTTTTTTATGATTTTGAAAGTGATAGTCGCTGTGATGCTATATTATGTCATGCTGCTCTTTTTTTCCACTCTTTACATCCTTTTATCTGTTCTCGCCTCCTACAGAAATTAGTCCAATGGTCAATTACCAGAAATATTAGATTAATTTTGATAGGCTTACTCCTGAGTTTAGGAAGTGCCTCGATGAATTATTTTTGGATATTGCCTTCTCTCAACCCGGTGTGAAAAATCAAATACGTTGTCCTTGTCCCAAATGCAACAATTTTTTGTTCAAATTTAGAATTGAAGTTCATCATCATGTGCGCCAATGGGGATAGTGACCTCTTATAAAACATGGGTGCATCATGGTGAGATTCTTCAAGATACATCCACTATAGATGTGTCTGATCTAAATAAATTTGATTGTGAGAGGGAGAATGATTCTGTCACTTATGAGATGTTATATAACATCTTTAGAGGAGAAACACTAGGGGATACGCCGAGAGATTTTGCTACCAACGTAGATGACAATATAGAAGAAGAACCTCATGAGGGGGTAAAGAGGTTCCAGAGGCTAATGAGGGATTATGAGTAAAGCCTATATCCGGACAGTAGGATATCAAGGTTATCTTTTATTATCAAGTTGTTTCAAATGAAATGTCTCTATGGATGGAGCAACAATTCAGTTGATGCTTTGTTGCTCTTTCTAAAAAGAATATTTCAAAAGAAAAAATCTTGTCCTACTTCATTTTATGATGCTCGAAAAGTGATTCGAGATTTGGGATTAGATTACGAGAAGATAGATACTTGTGTGAATGATTGCATTTTGTTTCGGGGGCAAGCATATGCTGATCTTGATGAATGTCCAAAGTGTAAGCAATCTAGATGGGTGAAGGGGAAGGGAAATGAAAATGATGACCCTCATAAGAAGGTGCCCCAGAAGATACTAAGATACTTTCCGTTAAAACTTAGGCTTCAAAGGATCTTCATGTGTGAAGAAACAATGCTAGCAATAAGGTGGCATAAAGAGAAACGACTTGATGATGGAGTCCTAAAACACCCAGCAGATTCGATGGCATGGAAGACATTTGATGAGGAGCACGAAGGGTTTGCACGTGACGCTAGAAATATCAGGCTTGGAGTTGCTAGTGACGGATTCAATCCATTCGGCAATATGAACATTTCCTATAGTACTTGGCCAGTTGTTCTCATTCCATATAACTATCCTCCATGGATGGTTTTGAAACATTCAAATTGGATGTTATTTCTACTTATTCCAGGCCCTAAATCCCCTGGCAATTTTATTGATGTATACTTACAACCGTTAATTGAAGAGTTGAAAGAATTGTTGGAAGAGGGTGTTGAAACACTTGATGTGGTTCAGAAACAAAATTTTCAGTTGTCTGCTGCAGTTTTATAGACAATAAATGATTATCCAACTTATGCCATGTTATCCGGTTGGAGCACTAAAGGTGCACTAGCATGTGCATGTTGCCACAGAAAAACTAGTTCTAAAAGGCTGAAACATGGACACAAGCATTGCTATATGGGTCATCGCCGCTATTTGCCGCATGATCATCCATGGGGAAGGAATAAGAGTTCTTTTGACAATACCAGGGAACTTGGTGAAGCACCTAAGCCACTTTCTGGTTATGATGTCCTAGAAGAATTCAAGACTTTTGAACAAACAGAGTTTGGGAACTCTACTAAAAAGAGAAAGAAGTCTGAGCATGACAAGGTGGCTGAAAATTGGAAGAAGAAAAGCATTTTCTTTGAGTTGCCTTATTGGAAGATACTATTGTTACGTCATAATTTAGATGTAATGCATATAGAGAAGAACGTCTTCGATAATATACTGGGTACACTATTAAATTTAGATGGAAAGTGATGAATTCATATTTGACGATATATTTTGGTTTGATTTGAGTGGATTTCATCATATAAACCCACATTTATTTATCCAAATAGCATGCTTTTGTGTCCTCTCCCTTAATTAAGCTTAATTGTGAAAACATGCTATTTTGTACTTAAATTAGTGATTTTAATCCCACTTTTATGCCATTCGATGCTATGACATATTTGTTGAGTGATTTTAGGTCTAAGAGGCAAGTTTGGCAAGGCAAAAGTGTAAGGAAGCATGTACAAAGGGAGAAAATATGAAGAAAACAAAGGAGAAGCACACATTGGAGTGTGGGTGCGCACAAACACCTGTGCGTACGCACAAAAGCCACAAAACTATGTGTGCAAACGCACGACAACCAGTGCGTATGCACAAGAAGAAAATCAGCATGTGTGCGTACACACACTTATGCGTACGCATACGTCCCAGTGCATAACTCATTTATTGCAAATCGCTGGGGGCAATTTTTGGGCCTCCAGGGCCCAATTTCGGGACTTTCTGAAGCTGATTGAGTGCTATATGAAGGAAGGCCTCACTCCATGTGAAGGGGGGAGAAATTAGGGTTAGTTTAGCATTATGTAGGTTGTTTTCTAGAGAGAGAAGCCCCCTTCTCTCTAGAATTAGGGTTTGTTAGTTTAATTTTTTGTAATTCCTACTTTTAATTCTTGTTTTTATTTACTTTTCCTTGTCATCTATTGTTATTGCTTCTTTGTTCTTCTTCATTTCTCTTGTCATTTCCTTTATTTTGTCAATTTTCCATTTTATGAACACTTTTTTATTTTAATTCTAATTAATGCAAATTCATGTTTCTACGGCATTTTGTTGCTTTCCTTGGTTATTATTGCTATTTTCTTACTTTGGTAGCTTTAGAATTTATTTTAATGCATTTTTAATATTAGTTTATTTTCACGCACACCAAGTGTTTGATAAAATGCTTGGCTTAGTTTTTACATAGTTTTTCTTCACTCTTGGCTTGGAATTATTGACTTTGATGTTCCTTGAGTCCTTGATGTCAATTCTTGTTTGATATATTAGAGTAGTTAGTTGATTTGGTCTCCCTTGACTCTATGTGACCCCTTAGTGTTGACATAGGACTTAGGGATTGAAATTAACTATGCCTATTTGACTTATCTTCGATGTAAGTTTAACTAAGTAGGATTAACTCTTCATAATCATCATATGTTTGTGGTCAATGGCTAGGATAGGTAGCCTTAGCTCTCAATTGCTTGCCAAGAGATTTTCTTGCACTTTAAGTTTCCTTTCCTTGCATTTAATTGCTTTTACTTTTATTGCTTTGATGTTAATTTCTTGCATGTTTAGTTTTCACACTCTTGGTTGAGAAATTGGGTGTTTGGGTGGAATTGAGTTGTGGATGTCCATTCTGCATTGTGTGAGAATGGTTAATTAGTTTGGTTTCCATTGACGCTAGTCTTTCACTAAGTAATTAGTGAGTTGACTAGGACTTATGGATTGATATCAATTACGCCTTTTGACTAATTCTCAAGGAGGATTAACTGATTTGGATTGATTCCACACAATTGCCATGTTTGTGGTCCACAACTAGGATAGGAAACTTAGATTACCCACTTCTTGCCAAGAGTCCTTTAATTACTTTCTTTTCAATTCCTTGCATGATCATTTACTTTCTTGCTATTTATATTTCTTGCTCTCTTGCTTTCATTCCCAATTCACCATTTCATCCCATAGCCAATAATATTACATTTAATTACAACTCCTAGGGAAGACGACCCGGGAGTTCAATACCCTCGGTTAATATATTTGGTTTGAATTGTGATAACATTTGATTGATGGTCAATTTGTTGGGTTAGGACTATACTTACAATGCCAATTCCATTTTTTTTTGACAATCAAATTCCTAACCTATGCAAATTGGCCGTTTATCAAAAAGACAAAGGACAATCTTAATGCACGACTTGATCTTCAACTTATGGGTATCAAGAGAGACCTTCATCCTCGTAGAGTGGGCAACAAGTTTGTGATGCCGATAGCCAAATATACGTTGTCAAAGACCAAGAAGGAGAATGAAAGGCAACTTCTTTGTCAGTTCTTGAAAGAACTCAAGATGCCTAATTCGTATTTATCAAATATTGGAAGGTGTGTGCATGTTGAAGATTGCAAAATTTATGGCTTGAAGAGCCATGATTGCCATGTCCTATTAGAACGGCTGCTACCACTTGCAATTCGTGAGCTTTTACCCAAAGAAGTTTGTGAACCGTTGATACATCTAAGTATTTTCTTTGGAGAGCTTTGTTCCAAGGAATTGAAGGTGGACGTTTTAAACAAACTTGAAACCCAGATTACAACAACACTTTGTAAATTGGAGACGGTTTTTTCTCTGGCTTTTTTTTATGTGATGGTTCACCTAACCGTTCATCTTGCCCATGAAGCTAAGTTAGCCGGACCAATTCAATATCGCTGGATGTACTCTATTGAGAGGTTAGCCCTTTGGAATTGACAACAAATTAGAATCTACCTTATAGTATTCTATATGTAAGTTTCTTATCTTCCTTAAAAATTTAATTTTAGATATTTGCGCACACTAAAGAGTTATGTGGGAAACAAAGCTCGTCTTGAGGGGTCAATATCTGAGGGTTATATCTCTGAAGAAGCAATGACCCTTGTAGGGAGATATTTGGATGAAAATTCTAAGATTTCTGACCATGGCGAGAATGAACCTATGCGAGGCATAGTTGTGTTCAAAGTACTTGGCTAGTTTAGTTGTAAAGGGGTATACAAAGAACTTAGTATCTTAGCGCATAGAGAAGCTCAATTCTATGTGCTGAAGAATTGTGAAGAAGTTCAACCATGGGTTGATGAACATATGGCAGATTTAACAAGAGAAAATCCAAGAAATCTGCAGAAAAGGCACAAGGATCAATTTGTGAAATGGTTTGAAAGGAAGGTAAATGAATAAACTTTAATAATTATAGAATTGAAGAGTCTCTTGGCAGTATTTAGTTTTAATCTCTATTCATTAATGTAGACTTCAGATCTACACAAAGTAGGGAGTGCACGGGTGAATAATCAACTATTTTCTCTAGCAAGAGGTCCTGATCGTCGTGCACATTTCTACAAAACATGTGCTATCAACGATTTTACATTTCGTAGCAAAAACCATGAAGCATCTTTGAAGACTCAAAATTGTGAAGTAGTTGTAAAGGGAGATGAATTGACTTGGGGTGTGGATTATTATGGCATGTTGACTGATATTATTGAGTTAGATTATGTCAGAAAACATAAAGTGATCTTATTTAAGTGTGAGTGGTTTGATGTTCCTCCAGTAGGACGAAATCAAAGTAGGGGATATTGTAAAGATGAGTATGGATTCATAAATGTGGATGTTACATATGTTAGATATAAAGATGAACCTTTCATTTTAGCATGTCAAGCTGAGCAAGTATACTATGTAAAGGCAATTAAAAGGCCTAATTGGTATACTGTGGTACGAGTAAAGCCTCGCAATACATATGATGTGCCTGAGCAAGATATCATGCAAGAAGAGGCATACCAACAAGCTGAAATAGGAAGCTTTAATCAAGTACCATCTTCGGGTGATATCAATTTGTTGATGAAATTGGGCAGAGGTGACATAGAGGGATCAAGTGTGGACGTGCCTATGTCTATAGATCAAGAAGAAGAAGAAGAAGGTTCAAATGATAGTGATTGACTTCTTAGTATTTTTATTTTAGGGATCACAAGATATTTGCAATTGCTAAGTTATCCACTTTTGCATAGGATGGTGATTGACTTTAAAGTAGTTAAACTTTAGGAATTCACATCATATTTGCAATTGCTAAGTTATTCACTCTTTGTTCCATTTGCTTAACTTTTTTGAAAAGTATAATATATTTTGAATCTTGTCCAACTTTTATTGATGTGCTTTTCTTTGTGTAATTGTGTATTAAATGATATAGATATTTTATTATTTCATTTCTTTAATGTTATCTCTGTGAGTTTCATTGTAGATTGCGTAACATAATGGCTATACGGAGGTTGACAAGGGCTACTGCATCTACTTCTACAACACCAGCCCCTGCTCCTGCCCCTACCCCAGCCCCTGCAACCTCTGCCTAGCCCCGGCAGCCCCTATTTCAGCACCAGCCACTACCCCTGTTTCATTGCGTATTGGTAAAAGGGGACCTTCGCGTGGGATTGCAACAAATAGGGTGTTGAAAACAAAGACAAATGAAAAATTGGAATTGCCGATCTCTTTGGACAACTTAGCTCCTAATGGCATCCATGCTGATCTGTTTGCATCAGAAATGGGTATTGTTACAAGACAAAATGCTCCTTTGGATGTAGAGAAATGGAGCCAAGTTGAAGATGATGTCAAGCAAAAAATATGCGACCTTGTTTTGGTAATACATATTTATAATTTATGCTATTATGTACATTAAATCTTTTTTTCTGCTAACTAACTTTGACCAATCTTATGTAGGAAAAGTTTGATATAGCAGATACGCAAGTAATATGAAAAATGATATTAGCTAAGGTTAATATATGTTATCGAAGTTGGTTCTCAAGATTGCGTGAGCACTATGAGTTGTATCAAACTGATGAGGAGCGCCTTCAAAATCCACCAAACAATGTTCTTTCGGAGACATGGGACAATTTGGTATCCTACTTTAGAAGTCCTTCTTTTCAAGTTTGAATTTTTCATTGTGACAACCATTGAGGTGTTCTTATATTGTTTTGCTATTTTAGGGCAATGAAATAATTATAACTTAACTCATTTTGTCTTTTGTGAGTTTGGTCTTCTATAGGAAAAAAGTTTAAGAAACAAAGATAATAGAAAGCATCACATTGTACCACATATTATTGGTCGAAGAACATTTCAAGTTGTTAGACGTGATCACGTAAATAGTCTTGAAGTTTTAATTTGGTGTTATATTTTGTGCTATGTCACGTTTGCACTGAACTACATGTGATATTTTAAACTTTAAACTACATGCGATATTTTACACTTTAAAAAATTTGCAGCACCATCCTAGAACTGGTGTCGAGCCTGACATTCAAGAATTGTGGCAAATTAGTCATCAAAAGAATAACGGAGAATGGGTCAATGAAAAAGCTAAGCAAATTGATGTAACATTACTAACCTTTTCTTTTTACTGTTGCATGGAAGTTAAATTTTATCTTCATTTTCAAATCACAAATTGGATTGTGCAGGATGATATTAGTTGTATGATCAATGAATCATATGATTCGGAAAATTCTATCACTCCAAATGAAGCTTTTTTACTTGTGAGAGGTGAGAAAAGTGATGTAAGTTATGGCATAAAGGCTTCAAAATCTAAGTTAAGGATTCAAGCACAACTTCAAGAGGCAATGCAAGACCGTGAGGAGCTAACAAAGGAAATAGACGTGCTAAAAAAAAAACTTGAAGAGCAACAAACACAGTAAGAGAAAGAATTAGCTCAAATGAAAGCTCAATTGAAAGCTCAACAAGCCGTTGTGAACTCTTTCATAGCGCGCTTTGACAGTGAAAGAAGCTAGACAACTAAAGGTACTCCTAAAATTTCTTATGGTTTTAATACATAATCCTAGATGATTCCTATATTATTAGTATAGTTTAATTTGTATATGGATCTATTTATCACATTTTACTTGTGTCATGGTTGAGAAATGACAAATGTCCTATTATATGGTTTGATAAATTTGGTTGTGTATTGGCTGAGAAATAAGTTGTGAATTGATTGTTTTTGTTGCAACCGTAGACGGTGGAAATATCCAAGTTTTAGGGGAGGTTCTGCCCAAATTTTTCTAAACATTTTAGATAAAACTTAGTGGAAAAAAATTATAATTAGTGTTATATCTTGTTTCTAATTTTTTGTTTCGATTTTTCTTATTTACAGGAGTGCTGAAATGGTGACCACATGCTACCTTGAGGGCTCAAGAATATTTTGATTCATAGAGACACTAATCTATGTTAGAAATTTTAACTTTTGGTTAAACTTGTGCAAGACATATAACTTGTACTCACTAATATTTCGTTTTAAAATAATTTTAGCTAAATGAGGCATGTTTGAATTATGTATATTTTTACATATTATATAAATGTAGACTTGCTTAGTAAAATAGTTAATATATTAGTTAATTAAAAAAATAATTTAGTAAATTATGCATGCAATTTGTATTAAAAAAATTGTTAAAAAATAATTATTTTGCTTTTGTAACTAAAGGAAAAAAATGTTACAAAATCAAGTTACATTTTGTAACAAAATTTTATGATAGAAAAAATAGATTGTCACCAAAAATACCATGAAGAACAAAATTTGTTACCACTTTTGTAATGACTTCTGGTTTTTTGTATCAGAAAAATTTGTTACAAAATATCACTATGAATTGTAACAATTCCATTTTTTATTACAAAAACTTTTTGTAATGGGACATACTACAACGACCCCTTTTTTTGTTACAAAATCCTTTTGTTTCAAAATTTTGATTTTTTTTTAACAATTTTTTTTGTTACAAATATTGCTTTTTCTTGTAGTGGATCCTCATCATCGTCCACGTTAGAATCAACCCCGGCGTAAGAAAGACGTCAGCCTTGCATCTCCGTATCATCGTATGGTCGAAGTGCAGATCTGATGGTGTCACCGATAGAGGCGGACCTCCTCCCCACCACAGCAGGCTGAGTGTCGGTATCAAAGCGAGACAGGGCAAGACCAAGATCTTTCAGTGTATGTGGAAATTATTGTTGAGGGATAAAATGGTCCGACCCGTCAAACAACGAAGAGAAATTTGTCCACCCTACTCTGTCCATAGAATCAATCAAATCCTACGTACCCCCTTGGAATGAACCACCTACCTCATAGCTACTCTGATATAGCATAAATTGCTGCATGGAAGATGGCTACGGGGGGTCTCCAGCCACAAAAGGTTTAGGGTAGTAGTAATCTCCAAGAAATTGAGCACACTGCGGTGGACCTTGGGCTCCCACCTCTGGCTCAACTTCTGGTCGGTCCTATTCCGGTAACTCTGGCTCATCGTCCCCAACTTCAGCATGACCGTGACCTCTGCCTCGGTGTTGACAGCGGCGCCTACGGTCTTGTAGAACCAGAGGTAACCTTACGACGGGGGCTCTTCTATACTCTGTCGGGGCACCAGCGGGAATATCGTCAACCCGCGAATCATGCAATGCTTCAGGGGTAGACAAAACCACCTTGTTCTGTCACAGTACCACCTATGGTAATCTTGGCTAGGTCGTAACGTATCTACACAATCAATCCGCAGATGATATGCCTCAGTACGTCGATTAGCCCATACCTCAAACCATTCAGATAGGCGGACCGGCCACCATCCATCATCATTGTGGGCTGATTGTCGATGGACAGTATCAATATTCAGCGGAGGGTTTGGAGGTCCTTGATTTCCCCTAAATTGATGCAACACTCTATCAATATTAAGAATATCAATTCACATGAAAAATATAAGCGGCACCACCACCGTATAAAAATCTCCATGTGGGTGGCCGAGAAATTCCGCAGGTTCTCTAAACAGAATGCAAGGATCCATGTATGGCATCCAATTAAACTACACACAAAGGTATCCCCGTCACTATAGGTATAGATGAACTTGTTAAAAACAATTTAATAATGGCTGCCACCTACCTCATTTACTTGCAGATTGTCCAACTTCAGGCGGTGCCTCAGAAGGCATTGCTCAGCGTAGTCATTCTATCCCTTCTTACACACCCACCTAGTGGACAACAACAACGTTGAAAAAAATCTATTTTCAAAACGTAAAAACATGAAACATTTAACTCCATATCATAACATACCTCGTAGCTAATAGAAAACTATATGGCGTCATCACATTCGGTGCCCAGAAAGGTAGTCTATAGTATATCTATGACATAAGCAATGTATGACACCTGCCCATACCCTCAACATTGTAATCCATTGCTAAGCACATAGCTCGATATAACCAACAAAGAACGGTGCTACCCCAACTATAAGTACTAATGGCATCATAATCAGCCAATAACGGAAGATATCGAACATGGACCGTGTTGTTGGCCTTGTCCGATAGTAGCACGCCTCCTAACAAGTACAGGATGTAACAACGTGCATACTGAATCAGGGCATTCTCTTGTAAATTAAGTGGCATCTGCTGAAGACGATTCCTGAGCCAGTTCAACTTTATGTTGAACTTCCTTAAACCTACGTGGCCGGCTGGAACATCACCAAGAAGTTCGTGACACCATTGCCAAATATCTCTTTGGTAGAACTTGCTCTATGACCTCAAAGTACCACTGACAGGCTCGTCATCAATAGGTAAACCTAACTGCATTGCAACATCCTCCAAGGTTATGGAACCGATGAAATGTGTGAGTTTCGGGACGCCATCGTTCAACAAAGGCACTTATAAGTGGATTGTCATACTCGAAGGGCTTAATTAAAGAAGCATGGTAAAATCCTATTTGTCTTAGATAAGGCTCAAGCCTCTGCCGCCTAATCTCCATGCTTGGATCTGCTGGATCCGACATGAAAACATCGACAAGTTTGCCATGAGGAGTAAGAACACGTGTGGGCTGCAACAGAAGAAAAAAACAAAAAATATAATTAAAAATACTTTAACTAAAATTATGTGTCGACAAAATTAGTTTTAACAATATTACTAATAACATCAATCACCTTAACGACTTAAACTAACCTTATGAAGTAAATGTGCTGCAATATGAAATTCGTCCAACCGATTAAGGTTCTCTTCCACATTAATCCCATCCCCACTCATCTTAATTTTTTTCCAAACATAACACAAAACATTAAAATCACATCACAAGTTTTTTTTACCACCACCACTTTTTTTTAAACTCTTTTTCCCTTTCACCCGAATGACTCATAAGGTCCCCTCGCCTTCACCTTTTTATATGAGTTTCAGCTCCCTTCCCATGTGTCCCTTGCCATCCAACACAACTAATGCATGGCTCGTACAAGGACTACTCCTTACTGAAAACTTGCAACCTTGACCACCCATTTCGTGGCCTCCAAAAATGAAATTCCCATTTCATGAGTGCCACCAGCGTATTTGTAACACCCTAATTAGCCTAAGCTTTACCTCGCGTCGTAAAGTAAGGGTTAATCAAAGATTACGATAGTTCTAAGCTCATACATATAATATATAGAAAGGATTAATATAATCTAGAAGCCCGATGAAGGATATAGCTCAAAAACAGTGTTTGAAAAGCGCAAAACGTACAAACGAAGCTACTAACTTAAGGAACAAGATATAGATAAGATATAGCAAAAGATAATAGTATAATATCATAAGAATCTAGCCACGGCTCGCGGAGTTTAAGCCGGATAGCCATATACAAACCATACATAAAACCAGACAATAAAAATAGCTTATACAAGTTTTTTTCTCTAAAATACAAGCCTCTAGGCAAAGCAAAATACAAAAGTAAGAGATGTATAACAAAATAAACAAAAGACTCCAAAAAGGTATTCAGATCCTCCGCTTCTGTCACCATCCAAGCAACTCACCGAGGTGGATTGCGACCTGTATCTGAAAAATATAACAGAAATATGGTATGAGAACCGGAGGTTCTCAGTATGGTAACAGTACCTAGTGATGTAGGATATAAGACCCCGGGACGCCAGAGGCAATCCTAAGCTCCATATCCATCACAAGATCTCATCTTAAGGCATTCTAAAACCATAAAGCATGATTATATAAATCTTAACATAAATAAACAGGGTACTCTATCTTAAGGGATTTTTATTCAAACTAAACACCGCTGTCCTACAGCCTTCACCAACCTATCCTCCATGCGATCCCATCGCCATCGCCTTCTGAACATCCTCAATCCCAGTAAAAATCACAATTAATTGCAATGCAAGTAAAACACAAGTAGAAGCATATAAGTCAAGTAATTTTAGTAAGCAAATAGATTTTATTAGGCATACAATTACAAGTCGGCAAAGCAAACAAATAGATAGAAAATGCACATGATGAATGCCTGCCCTATTGGCTGTGATATCACATTGTCGGTTCAACTACCAACCCGACACATCTCCATGGAGATGTTGCCCTTCGGAATCATCGTTGGAAACCCCCGAGATATAGTGCTTAGATCACTGTCCAGGATTTTGCGCCTACACGCTCTATTGATCCGAAGGGATGCGAGCGGGATACTCTTGCCACAGACCTCACATCTCAACGCAAAGGGGATTATACCACCGTCCTTACGCCGCCGCCGCTACCTCGACAGGCGGGATCCAACCACCGTCTCTGTCGGGCGCATAGCGTCTCATAATCTCAATTTAAAACAGTAGTTCAATGGTTCTTCAGAAAACATTTCCAACACATCAATGAAGAATCATTGCACATTCGAATCCTCGACTCGTCTCAACCACTGTCCAATAAACATTTCCATTCCGAGTTCTCGACTCAGCTCAACTACTGTCAATTCACTTTTCCGTTCCGAACTCAAATGTTCATCAGTTCTCATCTCATATATCAATCATCCTTCACATATCATCAAACCATCCTCAGTACACCCAAAACCTAATCCCCCGTTTTCTAATTTTTTATAAAAATCATCAACTAAAATCCTTAGGTTATTTCCCATGTTCTCATACTCAAAATCAAGCCCAAAAGTCTTAAAATGGTGTCAAAAAAGCTTACAATCTTATTGGAAAGGTAAAATATTTGAAAATAAAGTTTAAATTTGAGAAACAGGGCGTGTGCATACGCACAGGGGTGTGCACGCACATGACCTGGAGAAGTTTTAAAATGTGTGCATACGCATAGAGGTGTGCGTACGCACAGGTACAAAAATTCACAAGTTTTGTTCACTTGCACAAGTTGGGTGAGCGTCCTCAACAGAATGACCTTTCCCAACGTGTGCGTGCGCACAGGGATGTACGGACGCACAGGTTGCAATTCCTCATTGGGTATGTGCGTGCACAAGCTGTGCTAGCGCTATGAACAGATTGCCTGCCTCTGCGTGTGTGTACGCATAGGTCTGTGCGTGTGCACAGATTAAAAATTTTGTAGAGGTGTGCGTGCGCACAAGGCTGTGCGCGAACATACCAGAAATCACAAAATTCTGCAACTTTGCAGAATTTCAGATTTTTACACCAATCTTTGAATGATCATAACTTCCTCTACAAAAATTCAAATCTTACAAACTTTATATCAGTTTAAAGGGTTTTCAATGGACTTTAATTCTAAACAAATTTCAACCAATTTTGAAAACTGAGGCAAAAGTTATGATCAGAAAAAGTTCACCAAAATTTCTTTTTTACCAAATTTTCACCTATACTCGATTTACCAATTTCTCAACCACATCCAACTAGCTCAAAACCACACTTCCATTCACAGCACAAACTACCCTCTTGGGTCAAAATTCACCATTTATACAACTTTATCATCAACACCAAATGTGCAATACCACAATCAATATTCATTCCACTTTTCCAACCACATTACTAAATCATCAACATCAATATCCCATATATTAACACAATTCACATCTCAACTTCACATAATCATTCTTCCTCATCATATCATTATCAATCATTATAATCAAACTCAAAAATCATCAATTCATCATAAATCATTACATACCATCATTCAATAACTCAACAATCATTTTAATTCACCCCTATCCTATGGGTCACTAGCCTAAGTGTCCATGAATATTATATACTACATAGAGAAAACCGAAACCATACCTTGGTCGATTTCCTATGTGCACCAAAACCCCAAATGAGTACAAATTGATCACCAACAAGCTTTCCAACACAACCCAAGCCACCAACGATCACCAAAGGCCTGCAAACTCACAATGATCAAACTATATATGCATAAACCATTACAAATCAACCTAGGGCTCATAAAAATTGAAAATTCACAAGGGTTCAAGAGTAACTCACCTTACCCAACAGTTTTGGAAGCCAAAACCACAAGCAATCAAGTGCTAGAGTGTACCTAAACACCCAAAACACAAGATTTCACTCAAAACCAAACCTTAAAACTCAAATTTCTCAAGAACATGAAAACTGGGCAAAGAAACTCGAGAAACTTACCACAATGCTTAGATAGATGTGACGGGCTCAGCGAAAGCTTCGCGTAGCCGCTGACGGCACACGAATCAGAGCACTGTAGCTCAAGATATCGCGAAAAGAAGAGATGTGTGAATAGTATTTTAATGGAAACCCTCTTCTCTTCTTCAATCTCTCTTCTGCTGTGTGTGGTGTTAAATGAGGTGAAGGGTTCATTAATGAACCTTTATATATGTTGGGCTTGGGCCCAACTTAGGCCCGGTCCAACCCGTAAGCGTTTTAAGCCCGTTTGGCCCAACTTCGGGCCAAACCTTTAAAATTAACGCTCGGTTTTCGACTTCTAAGATTTTTTACTGTTTTCAATTTCTCTTGCACAGCACCGGGCAGACTTGAACTGGTTCAACCGACTCAACTGCTAGTTCGCAGTTTTTCATGGTTTTTCGCAGAAAACACATTTTCTAACTCAGAAAAACTTATTGAGTCCAAAAATCATATTTACATCCTCAAATGCTCACCCTAATTTTTTGAAACCTAATTTAGACAATTAATTACTTAATTAAACAGGTAATTAGTCGCGGTTCTTACAATATTGGTTCCATTTCGCTGACGCTGCCTCTGAAGTCCTCCAATTCGTGTGCGCCAGTGCTGATATGTTCTATTTCGTGGATGCCAGCAACGGATTGGGAGTGCAGCTTTTCTACCTGCTCCTGTCGGCTCCAATTCGTGGACGCCCCAGCTAAATTGGAGGATAACTCCATTTCGCATGCACCCCCTAAAGTGGCCCTGCGCATTCCGAAACCCTTTCTCTACATGCATATTTTGGAAAATAATACATTTCTCTTATTTATTTATATAAAAAATCCCAATGAAAAATATCATATGATAATATATTAGAAAAGAAAACTGCATTTCTAATGATAAAACAGACTACTGTTAAAGTTATTGCAACAAAAAAATAAAACAAAACAAAAAAGATTGAGTAGAAAATGTACCTAAAAAAATACGTGATTAAGACAAATAAATTAAAGAATAAAGTGGCAATTAGATTTTTGAAGATGTTGACTTTAGATTAATTAGTTTTTGAAAAAAAAAGTATTAATTAGATTCTTCAATATAGTAAACGGTGAATATGTATGTCTTTCTGTCAATGAATAGTGCAAAACAAAATCGAATCGTCCATGTATTTCGATATTTACAGTTATACATTTCTTGTTATTGTCACGTGAGCAGGAAAATGATGTAATTTTAAATAGTAAAGCATTTATTATCTTTTGAGTTTTCACATATCTTTTATCAACTGTTCTATTTTATCACAAATTCTATCAAAATAAGTGAAGTTTCATTCTAAAAATTGTTATTTACATGACTATCTTTTTTAGATACACATGTCAGAGTAGTTATTAGTATGTATAAATATTACCGTTATGTTCTAGTTGATGAATTGATAGAAAGACATCAAGTGTCCACTGTTTACTATCTTGGAGGACTAAATTAGTATTTTTTTTTAGTAATCCAAAGTTAAAATCTTTAAAGACCTAATCACTTTTCTCTTAATTAAAATACAAATTTTTGAATTTGTTGTGTAAACAAAGAATAAAAAAAAAAATACGTAGCAAAAAGAATGTGATGGCGATGGAAGAAAAAGAAAACAAAAGAAAAAGAGATTTAGCGAAAGTGGTTAGAAAATTGACGGAGATAGGGCAAAAAGATTAAATTGAAGGGATGAGAGAAGAGAGGAAGGGGTGGAGGCGCAGTGCAATGATGGTTGGCTACGTAGAAGATATGATACTTGACTGATTTGGCATATAAAAATGCGTTGATACAGTGGCTGAGTATTTTATTTTATATTTTTAATAATATATAATGGTTTGGGTGACAGCAAAGCCCTTTACAGAGACATTAAAGTCCTCATTTACCATTCACAACTACCCCTTTTGGCAAACACACTTAGCTTTTGCCTTTATAAAGGACACTCCAAGCACTCTTAGTACACACATCTATCTTAGAGTAAGACAGAAGAGTTAGCAGGGTGGTGCAGTTACATACACTCACATAGTAGAAGAAGTTATGGCTAGGTGCTGTTGTGTGTCTCTTCTTCTTCTTCTTCTTGCTGTGGCCACAGCAAGTGCAAGCAGAAACGTCCCAAGCGACGCTGGCCTCAATGACCAGAAGAACGTCGTCACCTTTGGCGGTATTGGTGGTTATTCCGGGATTGGCAACAACGGACTCCCCTTTGGAGGTGGCGCTGCCGGAATAGGCGGAGGATACGGCGGTGGACTCGGTGGTGGTCTCGGTGGTGGTCTCGGTGGTGGTGGTGGCCTCCCCACCGGGATGGGTGGATTTGGTGGACTCGGTGGTACTATGGGTGGTGGTGGGCTTGGTGGTGGTCTCGGCGGCGGCCTGGGTGGCGGTACTGGTACCGGTGTTGTTCCTTTCCCTTGAACACATGAATATGATGCTATCATCCTTGAATGTTTTTGTTTGAGTTTATGTACCTTAGTGTATGCTAGTGTTGTACTAATCTAGTGTTGCATTATTATTGTATCTGTGTCGTCCTTTATTTTTTGTCTTTATTTTTGCGCTCTATATATGTATGTCCTTAATTAATTAATTAATTAATTTACGTTTTGTTTACGTCCATGGTACTCATCGTTATCATATATAAGTGGTTGCTACTTGCTAGCTTAGCAGCTTCCATCTTTAATTTGTGTATGTGTTTCCGCTTTTCATATATATATTTCACTTTTATGTAGTGTCTTAATCAATATGTATGCAGTACCTTAATTTTTTAAGAATTATATTAGGTAACTAATAATTTTTTTGAATAATATAAATAATTATTAATCAAATTAAAATATACTATATTTTTAAATTATTTATCTAAATTTTAATATTAAAATAATTATATACACATTTAGTAAAATGACTATTCGATATATTTATTATTTATATTATTTAGTATTTTTATTGTGTATTTATATTTTTTTATTTTTTAAATAGGAAAGATAAATGAACACAGACGTAACAGTGATTTAAATAATATTATAACAGAAGTTAACGAAAAGGCATGCAGTTGAAACCAGATCTTGTTATAAGAAAGCTCCCGCATTCTTCATGCAATATTGCAATGTACACTATGCAATGTGATCCCTTAATAATAAGGGTGTTCGATAGAATTCAAATTTTTAATATTAATTTAAATAAATGAGTGAATTAATTATAAATTAATTTAATTTAATTATATTTTAAAGAGTATTTGTTAATAATCAAAAGGGAATATTATTTTTTATAATAAAAAATAAAAACATTACATATAATATACATTTAAAAAAAATTAGTTACAATATTTATTTAAAAAAATTTAATAATAATATTAGCGATGTAATTATTTATGTTATCTTTTTATATTATAATATGTATTAGTAAAAATTTATATATAATTATTTTCATATAAAATTGATAATAAAAAATTATTATCTGATAAATTAATAAAAAATCAAATTATCTAACCATTTTTAATTATTTTTACGTTAAAATAATTAGATATGAATCTCCACTTTTTAAAGAATCACACTATTTATGCATATATTTATTTAGAATAATGTTACGTGGTCAGTAAATATTATCATTTTTAGTCAATATGTAACTAATAATAATTTGTATCCATATTTATAAAGATTTTACATACAAAAAATATATAATTTATATTTATATTTATCAAATTTTTTACACACATAAATTAATATAGTTTGTACTCATATTTTTAAGAGTTTGTACACATAAATTAATAAAATTTATTTGTTAAAAATAATTCAATATTTATTATGCTGGTCAAATAATAATCAAAACTACTAAAAATTATTAGTTCAAGAGTTTCTCATTTATTAATACGCCTAATATTATGAAGTATTTTACTTTTTAATGAAAAATGAAGATTATTATTTTTATAATAACAAATAACAAAAAAATATGTTGACAAATTTAACGAGAATCTTATAGAAATTATTTTTAATATAGAGATGAAGATGATGTTTTGATTGAATATTGATATTTAAAGTTATACAGTATTGTAGAAGTGTAAAAAAAATGTCCAACATATACCTTATATATTATCAAAATAATGACATAATGTGTCCAACATACACCACATTGTCAGAATGATAACACGTATTTAATATGCACACTACGTGTTGACTTTTTATCTAAAAAATTCATCCACATATAATTATACCAAATAATTTCATTTTCAATAAAAACACTAATATTTTTTTCATATAAAAAAAATTAGCCAAAATCTTACCTCTTTTCATTTTGTTCTTTAGAAAAAACAAAAGGCACTTCGTATTAGCACACCGACGAATGTAAGATAATTAATTAAAATTATTTACTTCTTGGAGGCCTAAGCCAAGTAATTAAGATTAAGGTTTTGATTAAAACGTGTCTATTTCGCAAACAAAAATGTTTAATAACTAAAAAAAATCAATAAAAAACAGTCATAACTTACTTTATTTAATATTCATTAATTATTGTAATAATTAATTAATATTAAATAAAACAAATTCTCTCTATTTTTTTGTCTACGTACCTAACATTACCCTACAAGATATCATAAAAAATCGAAAAGAAAAAATATTATAATTAGAATAACTTGTGACATGAGTTTTATTTATTAGTATATACCATCCAATAATATGAAATAATATTAATCGGAGATTTTGAAGGTCAATGGTCCCACGCACTTTCATCCATCCGATGAAGTGAAGAAAATGGCGGTGATGATGGCTAGCTTACTACTGTTCATTTAAGACTACTCCGACAGCTTGTATTTATGTTCATCTCCCTGGAAACATCATATTAGCCTCCCATTACTCTTCCTAATTTCTAGGGATCAACCAGATTCTTCTTGACTTGAAACTTTAATTTGTAAAATAAAATTTGAATTCGAGAGTTTGAATTTCATAATAGGCTTTATATTAAATATCCAGCTATATAGAATAGGTAGGGTACCGGTGCATGCTACAATCAAATTTAAGACCATCACCATCACCAGTGCAAATCAATACATTAATTAATTTGCTGAAATAATTCAAAACAATGCAAGATAAGATTTCTTTATTGAGCAATAGAAAGGGGGGTTTGGTGAAGTTTTGAATGAAGGTACCTGAAGATTGGAACAGGGACCGTGTTACATTTACTATCTTAGCACTGACACAGGGCAGGTGGTAGTAGGCACGAGTCACTCCAATTCAATGGTAGAATTGAATAGGAGCCTCACACAGTCACACGTCAACTAGTCAAGTAATTAACCATCACCTACCTCTCTTTCTATGTCGCTCCCTCTATCACTCTATCTTATTTTATTTTACCTTTTTTCTTTTCTGATTTGAGATATTTTATTTATCAAATACATATCCTATTATAAAAATGTGCATGGAAAATATTATAAAGTATTTTACTGTACAATAGGTCAAAAGCAGACTCTAGTTATGGTAAATGCATTGTACACGCATTATATACATGGTCAAGGTAGGTCTTTATAAACAGTGAACTATGTATGTCCAAGTCCATATATATATGAGTAGTGTAGTGTCCCCAATATCATCCACTAGAATTAAAGACTAAAGAGGACAATATATATCATCATGGTGGTTCTCAGAATCGAACTGAACTTATTAGTTCAATTGGATTAACAAAAATCGATTAGTAAATTAATTCGGTACAAATAAAAAATTAGAGACAATAAATCGGTCAAAGAATAAAAAAATTAATTAAAGAATCAGTTAATTTATCATTTTTTAATAGTTAATTAATTTAAAATAATAAAAATTAAAAATATATATTTTATATATAAATATATTATTATATTATATCTAATTTAATCTTAATTAAACCTCAGTTAAATTTTTAAATTTTTAAATTTTTAATTTTACCGATTTAATAACCGATTTAGTTTTCAAAATCTTGATATTATCTAAAAAAAATTACAAATTAATTGCAAAAGAAATTAGTTCTCCTAATTAAAAATATAAGAAAAATATTACTCAAAATGTGGTGATTCAAGAAGAGAGTGCTAAGAAAGTATGCAGAGTAAAAGAGAATTTGAGGGAATGGGCTGTAGTATGTTTCAAGGGTTGAGCTGTTCGCCCATTAAAGCGATATGTGAGCTGAGTTTAGAATGTCGTGAGACAGTTCGGCGATGGTGTTCTTACCCATAAAAAAATAAATGTTACCCTTTATTTACTTTTGATATAATCAGCATGTTCGAGTTATCGGTTGAGCCGCTAAAGTAGCTATAGTGGTAATAAATCGTTCATATTTTTGGATACCCGTATAACCATCGAAGGGTGTTGAGGTGACTAATTTCGGGAAATTAAGCGGCGTTGAGGACAAAGATATTGTTGGAGTTATCCTTTCTATCACTAAAATATCCCTCATGTTTTAATTGTTAAAAAAAAATTGAGAGTGTAAAGTGTGATCTCTAACCCTTTATTGTTCTTTCTTTTATATTTATTCTTGGTTTCACTTATAAAATTAATGGTGAGAAATCATACTTTACTCTCTCAATAGCTCAATTGTTAAAAAAAATTGAGAGGATCCATTCTCAAAATTTGATATCATTCACAAAACGACGAACTAAAAAGGAGTTATATGGTTATAAAATTAACTAGGTATATTACTAGGTATGAATAATGTTCCACATTTAAGATTCTTTATTAATTAAGTTCAATTAAATAAATTTAAAATAAAAATTAGTTATTATTAGCATTATTTTAAGTCTTATTGTTTAATTTAATTAAATTTTATTTATAAAAAGATTTAAATATGTAATATTATTCTATTAGTACTTCTAATTTCTTAATAATTATCTTTGCACCTGTTAATAAAAAATATTAAATTTTAAAGAGGAACTATATTCAAAATTTAGTAAATTTATATTTTAAAGGGTTGTGGTAGAAAATGTGAAGCAACAGCCAATTGATGTATTTAGTCGAGGAATTGGTTGGTGTACTTAATCGAAGAGTTCAAGTTTTGAAGTGGTTACTTATGTTAAGCAAAAGGAGCGAGAACAGTTATTCAAAGATTGATACACATGGGAGTTATGTTTGAAAGTGATTGGTCGAAGATTTCTATAAATAAGTAGGAGGTTGAAGGAACTAGGGGTGAAACTTGACTTTAGGAAAAACTCACGCACACTCACGTCCATCCCAGCGACTTACTGAGTCTGCTTCGAATTATTTTTCTGTAGGGTTCCTTCTATTGTTTTTACATTTTCATTTATGTTTTCTATAACCTTTACTTTTTTTGCAAATTTACCTTTCAAGAAACTTTTAGTTTCTTTGCTTAACTTTACATTTCAGCATTTTTGTTTTCAATTTCAAAGGTCCTTTGATCTTATCGAAGACATTTTACTTCTTTATTTAGATTTAATGTAATTTATTTTAATCCTAGTCAATTTATTTTCGAACTACTTTGTTCATGTTTTCAGATTTTCTTTTTATTTTGTTCAATCAAAAAGACGTTTTGATGCACTTTAAAGAACTAGTACTCGTAGAGGAGTAGGTTTCGCTCCCAAACCATTAGATATCGAATCACTCTCGATTTGCTAAAATCGACAAAACAAATTGGCACGTCCAGTGGGACCGTTTTAAAACTTAAGTGTGTCAAATGATTTTTATGTTGCCATATTGTATACAATTGAGAAGTGGAAGAATTGTACACATGGTATATGAGGTTTCGAATGTTAATGATGGTTCATCCGCAAATGACAGTGCACCAGTAATTGCACAATCTTCGGACGTCACTTCACGTCCGGAAGGAAATGTGATGAATGAATGTGTGGTAGTTACTAGTTCCCAAACTGGAAATAATGGGCGTAATACATGCCCATGTTGTAACTCGTTACAAACTCAACCTTCAGTAACTACTAGTTGGCCACCTTATGGTCTACCTCCAGGTTACTCACCACCGTTTGGTGGTTTTGCTCCTTCAATTCGATTTGCAAGTGCGGTTGGGGCGAATAATGTTCCAACCGATACAACAACATCTTGAGTATTCTCGAGATTATTATGTGTGTTCTACATCGAATGCTTCCAATTTAATGGTAATATTTCGACAACATGTTGATGAAAGTCATCATGATTTGGTTAACTTGTTAACCCAACAAATGACTACACTATTGAACCCTATAATGGTAGATCACGAGACAAAGTTTGAGCGTCTTGCCAAGCAAGTGGAGTGGATTGCTCAAATTGTCGATTATGTGGGTGATAGGCAAAATGTGGAAAAAAACCATGAAGGCATTGAAAATTTACTTAAGAATGAAAATGACAATGTAATCATTGGTAGGGAAAATCCTCAAAGGATTCATCGTGGCCAAAATACAGATGACATGCTGGCTAGATTACGTGCAAATCAAGTTGGTGAACATTATCAGGTTACGAGAATTGTTGAGGATGTGCTTACTAGGGTTGGATTTAATGTGGGTTTCATGAATCGACCCTATTTTATATCTGCTTTTCCTGCTGTTGTTCAAATGGCAGAAGTGCCTCGAGGAGTAAAAAATCCCAAAATTGTCACAAAGTTTACTGGAGAAGTTGGTGAATCAACTACTGAATATACTGCTTGATATTTAGTTGAGATTGGAAATTTGGCTAATGATGAGAATTTGAAAATGAAGTTCTTTCCTTCTTCGTTGACGAAGAAAGCATTCACTTGGTTTTCAAATCTTAGGCCTAATTCGATGACAACTTGGGCACAATTAAAAAGTGCATTTCATGCTCAATTCTATAGAAGAGAACTAAATGTAGCAGTTATTGACTTGGTGGCTTTGAAACATGATGATGGAGAAACAATTGATGATTACATTATCCGTTTTAAAAATGCTTGAAGTCGATGCTATGTGTCTCTTCCTGAGAATGAAGTAGTGAAAAAAGAAATTATGGGGCTAGGCTGTTATATGCGGCAAAAGTTGTTTAATATTCATATACTTGATCTGACTCTTTTGGTTGACAGGGTGCACCAGGTTGAAATTCTTAGGAAAGAAAAAGAGAAATATAAAAATGATGAGAGAAAATTGAAGGGTAAATATTTTTCTCGAAAAGAGAAGGTGTCATATGTTACAATGGAATCCTCGAGTGAGGAATCCGATTTTGAAGTAGAAGTTGATTTGGCTGAATTAAAGAAAGGACCACCTTATGTTTGTTCTTTACTTAAGAAGATCTCGAATGTTGATAAGTCGAGTGATTCAAAACATAAAAGTGGGAAAAAATATAGTTTTGATATTTCAAAATCAGATCAAATATTCGATATGTTGTTTAAAGATAAACAATTAATTTTGCTTGAAGGCAGAACTTTGCTTTCGATAAAAGATTTAAAGGAGAAACCTTATTGTAAGTTTCATCAAGCAACTAGCCATTCGACTAATAATTATGTCCGTTTCAGGGACCTGATACAAGAAGTAATCATGGAAAGGAGATTGAAATTCAATGATGGAAAGAAAGAAATAAAAGTTGATTCTGATCTCTTTGATGCTGGAGCTAGTTTCGCTGAACCATATTTTGGTGTTAATATGGTTGGTTTCTCTTATGATTTTGATAATGCTCTAGGCGACTTTGAGTCCAATGTTCAAGCGGTTTACCTTGGAGTTGAAGATGGACTGTTAGAGTTTCAGACGCAACAAAAATTGAAAGATCGAGACGTATCTCTGTGCCCTTGATGTAATGCAATTTTTGATGTTGAAGCTGCAATAATTTTCGAGAAGGAGAGAATGAAAAAAGAATTGGCTCATAAAAAAGAGCAAGTTCGTCAAAGGCAACCGAATTGAAGAATAGAGGGGCTGGTGGCCCTCAAAGAAATATTGCTGCACCTTTGAGTCGTTCACAGGCTTTAGGTATTCAATAGATACGAAATTGTCAAGAGTTTCGTAATAGAGATACTCATTACAGGCGTAGTCCACAGTGGGGCCATAGAGGCCTTCCTCGAGGTCGATATCCTTATTTTCGAGGTCAAGCAAGAGGATATCAAAGAGGAAGTGGTGGAATTAGGCTCCAAGGGCGTCTCAGAATGAAAGAGCCAAGGGGACAACTCTATCTGTTCATTCGAGGGTGGTATTCCCAACTGATGGAAAAACTTATTCGAAAGAGATTCCATCTCCTGCTAAACTTGATAAAGGCAAGGCTGTAATAGTAGCCCCAGAGGTTACTAAAGAAAAAGATGCTGATCTGGATGAGGAGTATTTCGAAAAAGGCGATGATGAAATGGTGAGCACTATTTCGATAATCCCAACTGAGTATCTGGAAGAATACGAGGGGAATCCTTGTGAAGACTATGACGTAGAGGATGAGGAGGTTTTCTCATTCATTCGATTGAGGATGAACCAAGTTATTTCCAGAGGCCTACCGAAAAACAGAAATCTCATCTTCCTCCCTTGCATATCACAGCCTCTATAGGTGAAATCAAGGTGAGTAAGGTTTTAATCGATGGGGGAGCAGCAAAAAGTTTATTGCCGGAGAGAATGTTAATGAAAGTAGGAAGCATCCGGATGATTTAATCCCTACTAATATCTCTGTGACTGAATATAGTGAAGTATCTACTCCTACAAAAGGGTTCGTAACCCTTGGGGTGCAAGTTGGATCTTCTGATCGAAACACTGTCTTCGTGGTTATATCATCAAAGGCCAGTTATAATGCATTGCTAGGGCGCGATTGGATACACGGTGTTGGAGCAATACCATTGACTGTGCATCAAAGTGTCCTTTTGTGGATAGATGAAGGAAAACCTGAAGTCATCAAGGCTGATTTGAGTCTGTATGTTGAACAGTTGCATGTTGATTTCAAGGTGTATAATAATAAACTAAAGCCTTTGAATGTCAACAGGGTACTTAACTCCTTCAATTGTGAAGATTGTTTCTTGACTTCAGAGGGTCTGAACGTGAAGCTCCATCACCCACAACTTGATTTTACTTCGACTGGTTGGGATTGTTGATCTGTGAAGGTGGTGGTTCAGAGACATCTCTCTATGGCTGATGAACTAGATGTCTCGAATTACCTGGTAACACTAAATAATTATATAAGTAGTTTCCCTTCTGTTGAAAATAAAAGTGATTCTTCTGACGAAGTCGAATCATGTAGGAATTTTAATTCGCTTTGTTTAGTTAATAGGATTGATTCGATTCCTTTAATCAAATTTAGTCATGGTTTAAGTTCATATTTTTCTTCTGTGTTTAGTAATGTTGTCAATCAGGCTGCTATTGATATAGCCAAAGCCCATTGTACTGAAAAAGATTTAATTGTTAATTTAATTGATAATAAAGTTGTTTCATCTCAAATGAGCCTGTTGATTTATCCTTTGATTGCATTTATGATATGGAGCCTTTGGGTTTTGAAAAATATTCAGTAAAAGATGTTGATGTTGAAAAAGGTTTTGAATCACAAGATCCTCTTGAAGAAATTAATTTAGGATTTGATGACGATGTTCGACTTACTTACATTTGTAAGAATCTTGTTGAACCATTTCGAGCAGAGTTGTTGAGACTTTTACTTGAATATAAAGATTATTTTACTTGGGATTATCATGAGATATCTGGTCTCGATCATTCTCTAGTAGAATATCGATTAGCATTGAAACCATTTGCTCGACCAGTAAAGCAAACACCTCGACATTTTGCTCTAAAAATTAATAAAAAAAATTAAAGAGGAAATTGAACGATTGATCAATGCGAAATTCATTCTAACTGCTTGTTATGTAGAATGGGTATTGAATATTGTTCCAGTAATAAAAAAGAATGGAAAGCTATGAGTATGTATTGATTTTCGGGATTTAAACAATGCTACTCCAAAAGATGAGTATTTTATGCTTATAGCAGATATGTTGATCGATTCTGTATTAGGAAATGAAATTTTAAGTTTTATGGATGGTTATTCTGGATATAGTCAAATCTTCATTGTTGAGGATGATTTTTCAAAAACTTCCTTTCGATGTCCTGGGACATTAGGGACATTTGAATGGGTGGTAATGCCTTTTGGTTTGAAAAATACTGATGCAACATACCAACATGCCATGAATATTATTTTCCATGAGTTTATTGGAAAATTTATGGAAGTTTATATTGATGATGTGATGGTGAAATCGGATTCGGTAAACCAACATCTCAATCATTTAAGGCAGGCATTTAATACGATGAGGAAAAAGGGGTTAAAAATGAATCCTTTGAAACGTGCGTTTGGTGGGTTTGCAGGGAATTTCTTAGGATTTATGATTCATAAAAAAGGGATTGCCATTGATAAAAACAAAGCTAATACAATTTTAGATTTGCCCTCCCTTAAATCAAAGAAGGAAGTGCAATCTTTTCTTGGAAAAGTCAATTACCTTAGGCGGTTTATATCGAACCTTTCTGGTCAAACTTGAGTATTTGCACCTTTAGTAAAACTTAAAGATGAAACACAATACAAGTGGATAGAGGAACATCAGAAAGCATTTGAATTGGTCAAAGCTTACTTATCAAAAGCACCAGTAGTGGCTACTGTTCGTCCTTGGAGCCTTTAAAATTGTACATTGCGGCATCTACCAATACTATTGGATGCATGTTGGCTCAGGATAATAACGAGGGACGTGAAACAGCTATTTATTATCTAAGTAGAGTACTAACTAATATAGAGACAAGATATTCTCCTATCAAAAAGTTGTGTTTATCCCTTTATTTTGCTTGCACAAAGTTAAAATGTTATATGGTTGCGAAAACTGTAAAGGTGATAGCACAAACTGATTTGATAAAATCTATGTTGTCTTATCCTATGTTGAGAGGTCAGTTAGGAAAATAGATGCTGGCTTTAACAGAGTTCGATTTGCAATATCAACCAGCTAAGGCCGTAAAAGGTCAAGTCATTATGGATTTTCTAGTAGATCATTTGAATAATCCTAATGACCAGGGGGCAAATATAATCGATGTAATGTACGATTGTTGGAAATTGTATTTTGATGGTTCGAAGCAAAAAGATGGTGTGGGAGTTGGGATTTTGATTATTTTTCCAGAAGGTGTTTTGTTAGAATTATTTTTGAACTAAAATACCCTTGTTCGAATAATGTGGCTGAATATGAGGCTTTGATATTGGGTCTTGAGATTTTGATTGATAAAGGGGGGTTCGATGTTCAAATATTTGGGGATTCCCAATTAGTTTTAAAACAGTTATCTAAAGAGTTCAAGTGCAATAATGAGAAGTTGCAAAAGTATTTATCAATAACGTTGGAGTTGTTGGTATCTGGTGCACGAATCCCCACACTTTCGTACAACTGTACCAGCAAGTGCACTGGGTCATCCAAGTAATACCTGAGCGAGTCAAGGTCGATCCCACGAGGATTGTGGTTTGAAGCAAGCTATGATTATCTTGCAGGTCTTAGTCAGGCAGATCAAGAGGTTGCAGGATTATGGAATTTAGGATTACTATAATAGGGTGCTAATACTTTAAAGATAGAGTTGAGGATTGGAATTGCTTTGCCTTTGTGAATTAACTCCAGTATTACTACTCTCTTTGCTTGTGAGTGATTTCTTCAATGGCAGGCTGTATGTAATTGACACTGGTTTGAGCAGTTGCCAATACTCCTCCAGATCTGAACCCAAGGTTTAGTGTGGATTCATTCTGATTGAAGGTGAAGCTCGTACAGTTCATTCTTCTTGATGATCCTACTCAAAATGCCACAGACAAGGTCAAATCTTCTGGATCGGAAGAATGTTGCACCTTTGGTTCTAGGCTCTACCACAGAGACCCTAATCTCCCCAGAAATTGGCTGAACTGATATCTCGAGAAGTCCCCAACGAAGTCGTGGATTAGCCGTCTGAGAGACGTATATTCAAGCTGGCGGTTTATCATTGTCCGATGAAAGACGCACTATGAACCCATGTAGAATGTGATAACCTTATGCCAGTTCACCGCATTCATGGTGATGAAGAACGAATATACATCTTAGAATTAATCAAACACGGATCGAAGAGAAACAGTAGTACTTTTATTAATTCATAGGACTCAGCAGGGCTCCTCCCCTCAACCTAGGAGATTTAGAAACTCATACTAAAAGTAAAAATAAAGTAAAAATGAAAATAGGGCTGAATGGTGTATGATGTCTCTGAAAATCATGTAAAATACACTTTAAATACTAAACAGATGACTAGTAAGGGTAAAATAGTCTATTTAGTGCTAAAATTCACTTCTGGGGCCCACTTGGTTAGTGTTTAGGCTGAGCTTTGATGAGATCCACGTGCTATGAAGTCTCTTGGGCATGGAACGCCAGCTAGGGGGTCCTCTTTAGGCCTTTGGATGCTGGGCTCTGCTCTTTGGGCGCTGAACACCTGGAAGGGGGCAGGAGGCTGGCGTTGGACGCCAGTTTTGGGCCTTCTAATCCGAACAAAAGTATAGACTATTATATATTGATGGAAAGCTCTGGAAGTAAGTTTTCCATAACCATTGAGAGTGCTCTATTTGGACTTCTGTAGCTCCAGAAAAGCTCTTCTGAATGCAGGCAGGTTAGATCCGGACAACATCTGCAGTGCTTTCTTTGTCTCTGAATCAGACTTCTGCTCCAGCTCCTTAATTTCAGCCAGAAAATACTTGAAATTGCTCAAAAACACAAAAACTCATAGTAGAATCCAAAAATGTGAATTTAACACTAAAACCTATAAAAACTAAATAAAACACACTAAAAACTATATGAAAGTGATGTCAAAAAGTGTATAAAATATCCGCTCATCACAACACCAAACTTAAACCGTTGCTTGTCCCCAAGAAAACTAAAAACACAGTAGGGTAAATAAAATTAAGATACGATAAATTTCTAAGTTTCAAATGAGGCTTAGTTATAATCAGATGAGCGGGACTTAGTAGCTTTTTGCTTCTGAATAGTTTTGGCATCTCAATATCCATTGAAATTCAGAGATGTTGGCATCTTTAGGAACTTAGAATCCAGATGATATTATTAACTTTCCTAGTTAAGCTTATTTTGATTCTTGAACACAACTTTCTGAGTCTTGGCCGTGACCCTAAGCACTCTGTTTTCCAGTATTACCACCGGATACAATAATGCCACAAACACTTTAATTGGGTGAACCTTTTCAGATTGTGACTCAGCTTTGCTAGAGTCCCCAGATAGAGGTGCCCAGAGTTCTTAAGCACACTCTATTGCTTTGGACCACGACTTTAACCGCGCAGTCTCAAGCTTTTCACTTGACACCTTCACGCCACAAGCACATGGTTAGGGACAGCTTGGTTTAGCCGCTTAGGCCAGTATTTTATTCCTTTGGGCCCTCCTAACCACTGATGCTCAAAGCCTTAGGCCCTTTTACCCTTGCCTTTTGGTTTTAAGGGCTATTGGCTTTTTTTGCTTGCTTTTTATTTTTTTTCTTTCTTTTTATTCGCCTTTTTTTTCTTTTGCATGCATATATATATTTTTTCTTTTGCTTTTTGCTACTTTTTCTTGCTTCAAGAATCAATTTTCAGAATTTTCAGAATATCAATAATATTTTTCCTTTTTCCTTATTCTTTCAAGAGCCAACATTCTAAAATTTTAACTTCAAATATGTACTGTTTAATCATACATTCAGAAAACAAAAGCAAATGACACCACATCAAACTAATTAAACTAATCTTATTTTAAACTTAAAATTCATACATCTCTCAATTCTTTTCAAAAAATTTTTTATTTAATCAAGGTGAGAGATATATGGAACACTTTTACAACTTTAAGACATCAATGCAAATGATCATGCAACTAGAGCAAGAAAACAGAAAATAAAACAGACAAAAAATAAAAAAATAACAGACAAGGAGATAAAGGGAACGAATCCACCTGGATGATGATAGCTACTACTCCTCCTTGAGGATTCGATGTAATGCTTGATCACTTCTATGTCACTCCTTTGTCTCTGTTGAGGCAGCTGCACAAGTTTATGTGCATGCTCTCTAGTTTGCTCCATCCTCTTCTTCTATACTTAAGAGTGGTAGAAGTCACAAAGCAAAGCTTTTGCAACACCAAACTTAAGAGTTTTGCTCGTCCTCGAGCAAATATGATCAATGGGGGAGAAGGTGGGGTAGGTGGAGCTTCTGTGGGACCTCTTGGTTCTGAGAGGTTAGGGAATTTCATATTCCTTGCTTCTCTGCACTGGCGTTTGAATGCCCAGGGGTTGCTCCCTGGCTGGCGTTCAACACCAGCAATGTTCCCCTCTTGGGGCGTTGAACGCCCAGGGGGGCTTCCTCACTAGCATTCAACTTTAACACTCTTTCCGGAGTGTTTTATTTTCACTGCTGTGAATTCTGTCTCTTGGATGATGCATATGATCATGACTTTAACAACTAAAAAGAAAAATAAAAAGAAAATAAATGGTTGAGTAAAGTTGGGTTGCCTCCTAATAAGCGCTCTTTTAAAGTCACTAGCTTGACCTTTAGCTCCTTACGGAGGTGAGTATGGGCTCAGATTTTTGCCCATGATAGTGAATTTTCTTTTTGTCCTCTCATGAATAAGCTCTACATGCTCTAGAGATAGGACACGGCTCACTGTATGTGGCAGGACTAGATTCTTAGTGAAGACAACTCTCATACCTGGTGAGAGGCCTTCAGTAGGAACTTTCTTGTTTCTCTAGCCCCTTAGGTACTTTCTTCTTAGTACCTTTGTGCTTAGAGCTTGTTGAGGGCTGCCCAACACCAAACTTAGAATTGATGTCTGGGGGCTCTGCAGAGCTCTGCACAGAGAGAAAGGGTTGGCACACTAGGTGTTTCACTATTATCTCTCTTTTAAAGGGAGAGCTAGGATGAGACATCTTGAATAAGATGTGATCCTCCCCTAACTTTAGGGTTAGTTCTCCCTTAACTACATCAATGATAGCATTAGCTATGGCTAGGAAAGGCCTTCCAAGGATGACACAGTCATCCTCATCCTCTCCTATATCCAAGACAATGAAGTTTGCAGGGATGTAATGGTTTTTAACTTTGACCAAGACATCCTCCACTAAGCCATATGACTTCTTCATGGTCTTGTTTGCTATCTCTAAAGAGACGTGTGCAACTTGTACCTCAAGGATTCCCAGCTTCTCCATTATAGAGAGTGGCATGAGGTTAATACTTGACCCTAGGTCACACAAAGCCTTTTTAAAGGTCATAGTACCTATGGTGCAAGAAATCAGAAAGCATCCAGGGTCTGGAAGCTTCTGAGGTAGCTCTTGCTGAACCAAAGCATGGAGTTCTTTGGTAAGCAGTGGAAGTTCTTCATCCAGGGACTTTGTACCAAATAGCTTGGCATTCAGCTTCATTAGAGCTCCTAGAAAACGAGCAACTTGCTCTTCCCTAGTGTCTTCATCCTCACTTGAGGATGAGTAGTCATCAGAACCTATGCACTGCAGAAGTGCATTCAGAGGAACCTCAATTGTCTTTGTGGTTTCCTTGGGTTCTAGGCTAGAGGATTCTTGAGTAGGATTCAGGTACTCAAAGGGTGTGCTTTGGTTGGCGTTCAACGCCAGCTCTGTCAGCTTAGTGGGTGTTGAACGCCCTTGCTGTCCACCTTGAGTGGCGTTAAAGGCCAGTTCCTCTAGCATTATGGGCGTTGAACGCCTAGCAGGGATGTTCTTGCTAGCATTCAACGCCAGCTTCCCTGGGCTGGTGGGCGTTGAACGCCCAGTGAAGAATTCTTCATTGGCATTCAATGCCTTCCCATTCTCCTCTAATTCGGCCTCAACCTCCATGGTTATGGCCTTGCACTCTTCTCTAGGATTAACCTCAGTATTACTGGGAAGAATATCTAGAGGAATCTCAGGGATCCTCTTGCCCAGTTGACCAACTTGTACCTCCAAATTTCTAATGGAGGACCTTGTTTCGTTAATAAAACTATGAGTGGTCTTAGTGAGGCTGGAGACTAGAGTGGCTAAGTCAAAGAGGCTTTACTTATATGTCTCCATATTCCCTTGAGAAGATGGGAATGGTGGTCTATTGTTGAACCTATTCTGGTTCCTACCACCTTGATTGAAACCTTGTTGAGGTTTCTATTGATCTTTCCATGAAAGATTAGGATGGTTCCTCCATGAAGGGTTGTAAATGTTTCCATAGACTTCTCCTATGTAATTCACCTCCTCCATGGTAGGTTGATTAGGATCATAGGCTTCTTCTTCAAGAGAAGCTTCCTGAGCACTGCCAGCTACAGTTTATATCCTAGTGAGATGTTGAGAGATCATGTTGACCTGTTGGGTCAAGATTTTATTCTGAGCTAGGATGGCATTCAGAGTCTCAACTTCATGAACTCCTTTCTTCTGAGAGATTCCATGGTTTACAGGATTCCTCTCAGAGGTGTACATGAATTGGTTGTTTGCAACCATCTCAATGAGCTCTCTTGCTTTTGCAGGTGTTTTCTTCAAGTGGAGAGATCTACCTGTAGAGCTATCCAATGAAATTTTGGATATCTCAGATAAGTCATCATAGAACACGCCTATGAGAGACCATTCTAAGAGAATTTCAGGAGGACATCTCCTAATCAGTTGCTTGTATCTTTCTCAAGCTTCATAGAGGGATTCACCTTCTCTTTGTCTGAAGGTTTGAACTTCCACTCTAATCTTGCTCATCCTTTGAGGAGGAAAGAAATTAGCCAGAAAAGTATTAACTAGCTTTTTCCAAGAGTCAAGACTCTCTCTAGGTTGGGCATCCAACCAGAACTTAGCTCTGTCTCTTAAAGCAAAGGGAAAGAGCATCAGCTTATAGACTTCAGGATTAACTCTATTAGTCTTTATAGTATCACAGATCTGTAAGAATTCTGCTAAGAACAGATGTGGATCTTCCAGTGGAAGTCCATGGAATTTACAGTTCTGCTGCAGAAGAGAGACTGACTGAGGCTTAAGCTCAAAATTGTTAGCTCCAATGGCAAGTACAGCAATGCTTCTGCCATAAAAGTCAGAGGTAGGCATGGTGAACTCACCTAGGACCTTTCTAGGCTCCTCTTGTGGTTCGGCCATGTCCTCTATTTCTTGTTCAAAACTTTCTGAAAGGTCTCTTCCGGAGTGTTGTGCTTTAGCTAGTTGTAAACGCCTCCTCAGAGTCTTTTCAGGTTCAGGATCAGGAGTCAAGAGGGGTTCTTTATCCCTGTTCTTGGTAATAAACAAGAAGAAAAGAAAAAAAGAAGAAGAGACCACGCCAATAGGCAAGAAGCTCCTCCTTAAATTCAGAAGTAGAGAATAAAGAAGATAAAAAAATAAAAATAAATAAAAGAAGTAAAAGAAAAATACCTTGAAAATAATAGATAAGAGTAAATAAGAGAGGATGAAAGTTGAGAAGATGAAAGAGAAATCACAAGAAAGCTTTTTGTGCCAATTGGCAAGAAGCTCCAAGTTTCTCAAAGTCAGAAGTAGAGAATAAAGAAGATAAAAATAAATAAATAAATAAATAAAAGAAGTAAAAAAAATACCTTGAAAATAATAGATAAGAGTAAATAAGAGAGGATGAAAGTTGAGAAGATGGAAGAGAAATCACAAGAAAGCTTTCTGTGCCAATTGGCAAGAAGCTCTAAGTGAGATGTGAAGAAGAAAGGAAAGAAAATAAAGAAGTTGAGGTAGACCAAGAGAAGGAAGTAGAGTTAGAATAATATAGATGTGAGATGAAGAGTATTATAAATAGAAAGAGTAAATTAGAATTAAAATATATTTTTTTGTTTTTGTTTAATTAATTATTTTTGAAAATTATTTAATTAATTTAAAAAGAATTTAAAATTTAAATGTTGATTTCCGAAAAATAGAAGGGAGAGAAGAGAGAGAAATTTTCGAAATTTAAGAGAGAAGAGAGTTAGTTAGATAGTTTTGAAAAATAAGAGAGAGAAATAGGAGAAGTATTTTCAAAAATTTGAGAGGGAAATGTTAATTGAAAAAGATGAGAGAGAAGATAAGATATTAATTAAAAAAATAAAAATAAAAATAAAAGATAAGATAAGAAAAGATTTAAAATTAAAGTTTGAAATTAGACAAAGATAAAATTTTGAAATTTGATTTTGAAAAAAATATGATTTTAAAAATTTGAATTTTAAAAAAAATAAGATAAGATTTTTTTGAATTTTGAAAAAGATATGACAAGTTTTGAAAAAGATAAGATTTTTGAAAAGATATGATTTTTATTTTTGAAAAATTTGATTTTTGAAAACTTGACAACTAAGATATGATAAAATAAAATTTTGAAATTGAAATCTGAATTTTTATTTTTAAAATTTCGAAAATAATATAAAAAGATAAGAAAAGATATTAATAATTTTTTTTTTATTTTTTTGAATTTATTGATGAAAGAGAAAAACACACAAAAGACACAAGACTTAAAATTTTTAGATCTAGCACCCTTGTTTTTCGAAAATTTTTGGAGAGAAACACCAAGGGACACCAAACTTAATAATTTTAAGATCAAGACACATGCAAGACTCAATAACACCTTGAAGACTCACAAGAACACCAAGAATAAAATTTAAAGACTTAAAGAACTCAAGAACATAACAAGAACACTAAACTTAAAATTTTTAGAAAATCAAGACAAAATTTTCAAAAATTGAAAGAAAAATAACAAGAAAATACCAAACTTAAAAATTGAAACAAGATTAAACAAAGAAAAATTATTTTTTTGAAAATTTTTAGAAACTAGGACTCAGAGAATGCAAGATTCAACAAGAACATTAACACTGTGACTCAAAGAAAACAATTCAGAGGATACCAAAAATAAACTATATGAAAAAGGTTTTTGAAAATGTTTTAAAATTTTTGTAATTGAAAAGCATGAACATGCAGGATTCAAACCAAGAACAAGAATTAAACAAAGAAAAGAAAAATATTTTTTTGAAAAAGATTTTTGAAATTTTCGAAAATTTGAAGGAGAAGAAAATAAAAATAAAGGACTTTAATCAAAGTTATATTCTTGCAAAAATCAGAGACTCAACAAGAACATAAATTGAACAAAGAAAAGAAAAATTTTTGAAAAAAAGTTTTTAATTTTTTCGAAAAATTGGGGGAAGAAAATAAAAATAAAAAAGCTAACAAATTAAAAAGTACCTGATCTAGGGGGTAAGACAATCCGGCAGTTTGTCCAAACTCAACAATCCCCAGCAACGGCACCAAAAACTTGGTGCACAAATCCCCACACTTTCGTACAGCTGTACCAGCAAGTGCACTGGGTCGTCCAAGTAATACGAGTCAGGGTCGATCCCACGAGGATTGTGGTTTGAAGCAAGCTATGGTTATCTTGCAGGTCTTAGTCAGGCAGATCAAGTGGTTGCAGGATTACAGAATTTAGGATTATTATAATAGGGTGCTAATACTTTAAAGATAGAGTTGAGGATTGGAGTTACTTTGCCTTTCTGAATTAACTCCGGTATTACTGCTTTCTTTGCTTGTGAGTGATTTCTTCAATGGCAGGCTGTATATGATTGACACTGGTTTGAGCAGCTGCTGTAACACCCTAATTACCCTAAGCCTTACCTCGCGTCGTAAAGCAAAGGTTAATTAAAGGTTACGACAGTTCTAAGCTCATACCTATAATATATAGAAGAAATAATATATTCTAGAAGCCCAATGAAGGATATAACTCAAAAATAGGATTTGAAAAGCTCAAAACATACTCACGAAGCTACAAGCTTAACACAAAAGATATAGATGTAATATAACAAAATAAAAGAGTATAATAATATAAAGATCTAGCCACGGCTTGCGGAGTTTAAGCCGGCTAGCTATAAATAGACCATACCGAAATATGAATGTTAAAACAGCTTATACAAGTTTTTCTCTCAAAGTAAGCCTCTAGGCCAAAGTAAGATACAAAATGAGAGATATAAACAAAATAACCCTACTAATAACAAAATAGAATAAGATCCTCCGCTCCGCTACCATCAAGCAACTCAATGAGGTGGGTTGCGACCTGCATCTGAAAAATAACAACAACGTATGGAATGAGAATCGGAGGTTCTCAGTATGGTAACAGTACCCAGTAATGTAAGATGTAAGACTCCGGGACGTCAAAGGCAATCCTAGAGCTTCATACCAAACAGATATCCAAACTTAACGAAATAAATAACTTAAACCGCAAATAATAGACAAGGTATCTAAACTTAGGGGATTTCTAACTAAATCTAATCGCCGCTGTCCCACAGCCTTCACTAAACTACCCTCCGTGCGATCCCATCGTCACCGCCTACCTAACCTTCTTAGCACCAGACAAACACAGATAATGCAAGTAAGAAAAACACAGATAGTATTCATATATATAACAAGTAATTGAAGAAGCAAGTAGGCATATTATACAATTAGGCAAACCCAAGTAATCAAAGCAAGCAAACATATAGAAGATGCACATGATGAATGTCTATCCTATTAGTTGTGATATCACATGTCGGTTATAGTGCCAAGCTAGCCCAACACAAAATCTGGACGGAAACTCCCGGATTAGTCTCTTTGTTGCACATACTCAGGAGGAATAATTCCGAGGGATAAGTGCCCTACTACTTTCTCCTTTTAGAGGGAAATGTTTCGAGGGAGAGTGCCCTACCACCTTCCTCTGGATGCTGTATGATTCCGTGGGTTAGTGCCCTACCACCTTACAACCAAAGAGAAACCCATGTTCAGGAGGAAAAATTCCGAGGGATGAGTGCCTTACCACCTTCTCCTTTCAGAGGGAAACATTCTGAGGGAGAGTGCCCTACCATCGTCCTCTTGAGCGATAAATATGAGTGAGAAGTCCAGCTTCAAGTCTCACATCCGAACGTAGGTGGAAGACTGCCACAGCCCCTGTGACGGAGAACAATGCATATCGTAATCACGGATTCAATCTCTAAGGCCACTCCTCATAGCACACTTCCACTCATACTCCATCAACCATAATAATTCATTTCCATGTTTTCAACTCATCACAACCATCATCAATTCATAACTTTCCATTCCGAACTCACTAGTTCATCAGTTCCTCAATTCGTTGTCAGTAAACACCAAGTTCACTACTCTTCCTTCTCTCTCAACCCAACTCATCATCAATACATCAGAAACCTAAACCTCCATTCTCTAACTTTTCAAAGTAAAACCCAACTTAAATCTCCTAGGACCTTTCCATTGTTTTGATACACGAAAAATAAGCCAAAGAGTCTTAAATAGGTGTCACAGAAGTTTACAAGCTCGTTGGAAAGGTGAAATAGTCAAAAACAAAGTTTAAGTTGAAAAACAAGGAGTGTGTGTACGCATATGGGTGTGCGTGCGCACGCCCAGAGAGATTTTCAAAACGTGTGTGTACACATAGAGGTGTGCGTACGCACAAGTGCAAAAGTTTCCAAACTCTGTTCACTCGCACAAGGCGTGTGAGCGCCCTCAACAGAGTGCACCTTCCAACGTGTGCGTCCACACATCGCTATGCGTGCGCACAAGTTGTAAAACTTCATCGGTTATGTGCGCACACAGGTTGTGCTAGCGCTCTAAATAGAAGGCTTTCCCCTGTGTGTGCGTACGCACAAGGCTGTGCGTGCGCACACAAACCAGATATCACAAAATTCTGTAGCGTTGCAGAATTTTAGATTTTGACACCAAACTTTGAATGATCATAACTTCCTCTACAAAAATCCAAATTTTACAAACTTTATATTAATTTGAAGACTTCTCAATTAACTTTAATTCTAAGCAATTTTTAACAAATTTTGAAAATGAGGCACAAGTAATGACCTGTCAAAGTTCACTAAAAACTAGTTTTTACCAAAATCCACAAAACCTCAAGTTTTAACCAACTCTCAATTCAAAACCAAAACAAAACTTGCTCAATCATCATAAAATATTACCACATCCAACATCTTACCATTTCATATTATTCTCCTCAATTTCACACCTAAATTACTTAACCATTACACCATATATTACTACCAATCCATAATTTCCAATTCAATCGTAAATCCACACTCATAATCATCACCAACCAACAACAACCTCAACAACCAAAACAAATCCTCATCAATTCCAGTAATCATCACCAAACAATATCTAACATTAACCAAATCCATCATAAAACTCATCAACACCAATAATTCTCAATAATCATCATCAACCAGAATAACTAACAATCAAAATCATCATCAACATCCATCAAGCATATATTTATAAACAATTAATCATACAATCACATCTTTCAACCTATCATAAGGTCAACTAGCCTAAATGTCCAGTGATATTACATATTACATAGAGGAGACTGAAACGATACCTTGCCCGCTCCCCAAAAAGTACACCGCACCAAGATTGGAGTCCAACAAGCTTTCAACTCACCAACAAGCTACCAAAGCTCAAACTAACATCATATGTATATCAAAATCAAAACCTAAGATACACAAAACAACTAAACACAAGGGTTTAGTGAAAGTTTACCTTACCTAATAGGATTAGGGGTAAAGTCCAACAATTACCCGCTATTAAAGATCACCTAAACAACCAAAATCACAAAAATCTCCTAAAAAACCATAACCAAAAACGCACAGAAACTAGGGCAGAAAACTGTAGATTAAGACGCAATTTCTTACCATTTTTTCTTTTATATAATCGAAGAGCTCGGTGAGAGCTTCGCGTGGCCACAAATTGCTCGTCAATCAGAGTTCTGTAGCTCATGTTATGGCCAAAAGAAGGAGGAGGTGAATAGTGACCAAACTCTCATCTCCTCTCCTCTCTATCACCGTCCCTCTCTCACTCTCTATGCATCAAATGAGCTAAAATGCTCATTAATGGGTTTATATAAGTTAGGCCTTGGACCCGGTCCAACTCGTTAGCATTTTTAGCCCGTTTGGCCCTCTTTGGGCCAAAATCTTTAAGATCAGCACCCGGTTTTCGATTCTAAATTATTTTTATCCTTTTAAAATAATAAATCAACTTTCAAAATCTTATCTTCCAAAATACATGGTACTGGACAAACTAGAGTCAGTACTACCAGCTTAAGCGCCAGTACGCATTTTTACAAAAACTTTTCGAAAAAGATACATTTTTCAACTCAGAAAAATTCATTGAAATCAATTTTCACCTTTATATTTTCAAATTAAACTTCTAAATTTTGAATCTATTCCGAGCACTAAAATTATTTTATTAAAATAATTTTACATAAAAAACTCCGGTTCTTACATTCTCCCCTCCTAATAAAATTTTTGCCCTCGAAAATTCGAATCACGCGATATATATATATATGTATGTATATATATATATATATATATATATATATATATATATATATATATATATATATATATATTTTCTCCACAAAGCATTCTACTATCAACCTTATCAACCCAACAAGTTGCCAAAGCATCTCATTTATTATCATCCTACCGTGTCGATGTTCTCTCTCATCTTCCACTGCGTCACTCTGATTATCGTCATTAAGAATCCGAAAATTTTTCTTAAACCAAATACCGATTTTGTAATATTTTTCAAAACCTTTAAAAGAAGTTCAATCTAAAAGAGTCCATTGTTAAAACCTTCTCAAAAGAGTCGAAAATTATTTATTTGGAAACCAATCACTTTAAAGCGTGATTTTCTTAGATTCATTGAAATCCTTAAATCAGGACCTTTCAATTTGAATCCCTTTCGATAAGTTAAATTACAAACCAAATTCACAAGTTAACAAAATCATAGAACTCACTTTCCTTTTTAAATCATATCATTTAATCAAAAAGTTCGAATCCTAGTTTCAAAACCAAATCATTTAAACCAAAGTTCCAAACCAAAATTAAAAATCATTCTAAGCTTTAAAACTTTTTCAACAAGAACGGCGATAGTCTATACTATGAAAATAAGTTAAGGTTTGGCTACTGGCTTCATAATTACCTCAACCCTGCTATTGTGATCGACCCGGCTCATGTGTTCCTCGGTGTGGACAATCTCTAACCAAATGTCCCGGTGCGCCACACTTGTAACATAGTTTCATACCTAACCGACATGGCTTATTCGGATGGTAGTTCCCACATTCCTGACAATTCATATCAGGGGAGTATGCTCTTGACCATTTTCCTTCACCATTTCTCTTGAAATTTTGACCCCTTGGTCCAAGGTAATCATCACGTTCCCTATTCGCGTTTCCCCTATGAGTGTCCCTTGACGAGTCTACTGTCTTTGCATATTTTTCAACCACTCTCGCCTTGTTCACAAGTTCGGAGAAGATCCAAATCTCCAAAGGAGCCACAGCAGTCATGATGTTATCCTTCAAGCCCTTTTGATACTTGATGCACTTTCATCTTTCATAGGTTTCCGGGGCACCCTGACACACCCTAGAGAACCTACAGAGCTCCTCAAATTGGCTAGTATAGTCCGCCACAGATAAGGAACCTTGCTTCAGCTGCATAAGTTCCATCTCCTTTGCTTCCCTTGCAGATTCAGAAATGTACTTCTTATAGAAGACCGTTTGAAACGCATCCCGAGAGATTCCTGCATTCGGAAGTCGCATCAACTGGCACTCTCCTTGCCACCAATGTTGTGCCTCTCCTAATAGTTGATAAGCCGCAAACTCAATATATTGGTTAGCCGGGACATGTTGAGCCTGTAGGGCGCACTCCATAGCTTGGAACCAATTGTTCGCTTCAGTTGAGTTGGTCGAACCCTGAAAGTTGGTGGATGAACCTTTAGAAATAAAGCCAAAGTCATTGGAGCACCTCCCAAGTTATTACCGTCTCCTTCCCCATTTCCATTACCGTTCCCGTTTCCTGCTGGTTGACCCAGCCTCTGCACAGCTTGCAGAGTCGCAGCAGCATTCGCCTCTATGGTATTCGTAGGATAGCCATTGCTGCCATGAACTCGGCATGGTTATCGACCAGTTGCTCGTTTCTACTCTCTCCTCGTGAACGTGTATGACTGGTACACGAAATCATGATCACACACTTCTTCACAACTCTGTGCAGCTGACCAGCAAGTGCACTGGGTCGTCCAAGTAATACCTTACGTGAGTAAGGGTCGATCCCACGGAGATTGTCGGCTTGAAGCAAGCTATGGTCATCTTGTAAATCTCAGTCAGGCAGATTCAAATAGTTATGAAGTTTTGATAATTAAAATATAAATAAAATATAAAAGAGGATAGAAGTACTTATGTAATTCATTAGTGGGATTTCAGATAAGCGTATGAAAATGCTTTCTTCCTTCTGAACCTCTGCTTTCCTTTTGCCTTCATCCAATCATTCATACTCCTTTCCATGGCAAGCTGTATGTTGGGGGATCACCGTTGTCAATGGCTATCGTCCGATCTCTCAGTGAAAATGGTCCAAATGCGCTGTCACCGCACGACTAATCATCTGTCGGTTCTCACTCATGTTGGAATAGGATCCAATGATCCTTTTGCGTCTGTCACTACGCCCAATACTCGCGAGTTTGAAGCTCGTCACAGTCATCCCTTCCCAGATCCTACTTGGAATACCACAGACAAGGTTTAGACTTTCCGAATCTCAGGAATGGCCGCCAATAATTCTAGCTTATACCATGAAGGTTTTAATTTTAGATTAGAAACCCAAGAGATACACATTCAAGCTTGTTTTCATGTAGAACGGAAGTGGTTGTCAGGCACGCGTTCATAAGTGAGAATGGTGATAAGTGTCACATAATCATCACATTCATCATGTTCTTGTGTGCGAATGAATATCTTAGAATAAGAATAAGCATGAATTGAATAGAAAAACAGTAGTACTTTGCATTAATTCATGAAGAACAGCAGAGCTCCACACCTTAATCTATGGAGTGTAGAAACTCCACCGTTGAAAATACATAAGTGATAATGGTGGTCATTGGCTTCGGCCCCAGAGGGGGAACCAGAATAACCAAGATAAAAATACAATAGTAAAAGGTCCTATTTATAATGAACTAGTAACCTAAGGTTTACAGAAATGAGTAAATGATGCAGAAATCCACTTCCAGGCCCACTTGGTGTGTGCTTGGGCTGAGCATTGAAGCTTTCACATGTAGAGACTTTTCTTGGAGTTAAACGCCAGCTTTGGTGCCAGTTTGAGCGTTTAACTCCAGCTTTTATGCCATTTCTGGCGTTTAACGCCAGAATAGGGTAGAAAGTTGGCGTTCAAATGCCAGTTTGCGTTATCAAAACTCAGGCAAAGTATGAACTATTATATATTGCTGGAAAGCCCAGGATGTCTACTTTCCAACGCAATTGAGAGCGCGCCAATTGGGCTTTTGTAGCTCCAGAAAATTCACTTTGAGTGCAGGGAGGGCAGAATCCAACAGCATCTGCAGTCCTTTTTCAGCCTCTGAATAAGATTTTTGCTCAGGTCCCTCAATTTCAGCCAGAAAATACCTGAAATCACAGAAAAACACACAAGCTCATAGTAAATTCCAGAAATGTGATTTTTATTTAAAAACTAACAAAAATATAATAAAAAGTAACAAAAACATACTAAAAACTATGTAAAAATAATGTCAAAAAGCGTATAAATTATCCGCTCATCACAACACCAAACTTAAATTGTTGCTTGTCCCCAAGCAACTAAAAACAAAGTAGGATAAAAAGAAGAGAATATACAATAAATTCTGAAAACATCTATGAAGATTAGTCTTAATTAGATGAGCGGGGCTATTAGCTTTTTGCTTCTGAACAGTTTTGGCATCTCACTTTATCCTTTGAAGTTTAGAATGATTGGCATCTATAGGAACTCAGAATTCAGATAATGTTATTAATTCTCCTAGTTTAGTATGTTGATTCTTGAACAGAGTTACTTTATGAGTCTTGGCCGTGACCCTGAGCATTTTGTTTTCCAGTATTACCACCGGATATATAAATGCCACAGACACATAACTGGGTGAACCTTTTCAGATTATGACTCAGCTTTGCTAGAGTCCCCAGTTAGAGGTGTCCAGAGCTCTTAAGCACACTCTTTTTACTTTGGACCACAACTTTAACCACTCAGTCTCAAGTTTTCACTTGACACCTTCACGCCACAAGCACATGGTTAGGGACAGCTTGGTTTAGCTGCTTAGGCCAGGATTTTATTCCTGTGGGCCCTCCTATCCACTGATGCTCAAAGCCTTGGATCCTTTTTATTTTACCCTTGCCTTTTGGTTTAAAGGGCTATTGGCTTTTTCTGCTTGCTTTTTCTTTTTTTTTTCTTTTTCTTTTTTTTTTTCGCCATTTTTTTTCTGCAAGCTTTTCACTACTTTTTCTTGCTTCAAGAATCAATTATATGATTTTTCAGATTATCAAATAACATTTCTCCTTTTTCATCATTCTTTCAAGAGCCAACAATTTTAACATTCATAAACAACAAATTCACAAATATGCACTGTTCAAGCATTCATTCAGAAAACAAAAAGTATTGCCACCACATCAAAATAATTAAACTACTTTAAAATTCAAAATTTATGTACTTCTTGTTCTTTTGCAATTAAAAACATTTTTCATTTAAGAAAGGTGATGGATTCATAGGACATTCATAGCTTTAAGCCATAGACACTAAGACACTAATGATCATGTAGTAAAGACACAAACATAAATAGAACATAAAGCATAGGGAACGAAAAACAGAAAAATAAGAGCAAGGAAATTAAAGAACGGGTCCACCTTAGTGATGGCGGCTGGTTCTTCCTCTTGAAGATCCAATATAATGCTTGAGCTCCTCAATGTCTCTTCCTTGCCTTTGTTTCTCTTCCCTTATGGCTATTTGATCCTCTCTAATTTCATGGAGAATAAATGGAGTGCTCTTGGTGCTCCATTTTTAGTTGCTCCATATTGGAACTCAAATCTCCTAAGGAGGTGTTGATTTGCTCCCAATAGTTGTGTGGAGGAAAATGCATCCCTTGAGGCATCTCAGGGATTTCTTGATGAGGGACTTCCTCATGCTCTTGTTGAGGTCCATAAGTGGGCTCTCTTGTTTGCTCCATCCTTTTCTTAGTGATGGGCTTGTCCTCTTCAATGAGGGTGTCTTCCTCTATGACAATTTTAGCTGAATTACAGAGGTAACAAATGAGATGAGGGAAGGATAATCTTGCCAAGGTGAAGGTTTTGTCAGCCAATTTGTAGAGTTTTAGAGATATGACCTCATGAACTTCTACTTCCTCTCCATTCATGATACTATAGATCATGATCGCCTGGTTTATTGTAACTTCATACCGGTTGCTAGTAGGAATGATAGAGCGTTGGATGAACTCCAACCATCCCCCAGCCATGGGTTTGAGGTCAAGCCTTCTCAATTGAACCGGCTTGCCTTTGGAGTCTCTTTTCCACTGAGCTCCTTCTATACATATGTCCATGAGGACTTGGTCCAACCTTTGATCAAAGTTGACCCTTCTAGTGTAGGGGCGTGCATCTCCTTGCATCATGGGCAAGTTGAATGCCAACCTTACATTTTTCGGACTGAAATCTAAGTATTTTCCCCAGACCATTGTAAGCCAATTCTTTGGGTCTAGGTTCATAATTTGATCATGGTTTTTGGTGATCCATGCATTGGCATAGAACTCTTGAACCATTAAGATTCCGACTTGTTGAATGGGGTTGGTGAGAACTTCCCAACCTCTTTTTCAAATTTTATGTCGGATCTCCGGATATTCATTCCTTTTGAGCATGAAAGGGACCTCAGGGATCACCTTCTTCTTGGCCACAACTTCATAGAAGTGGTCTTGATGGACCTTTGAGATGAATCTCTCCATCTCCCATGACTCAGAGGTGGAAGCTTTTGCCTTTCCTTTCCTCTTTTGAGAGGTTTCTCTGGTCTTAGGTGCCATAAATGGTTATGGAAAAACAAAAAGCAACGCTTTTACCACACCAAACTTAGAAGGTTTACTCGTCATCGAGCAAAAGAAGAAAGAAGGGAGTAGAAAAAGAATAAAAATGGAGGAGATGGAGAGGTGAGAGTGGTTCGGCCAAGGGGGGAAAGAAGTGTTTATGATGTGTGAAAAGGAAGTAGGGATGAGGGGTTTATATAGGAGTGGAGAGAGGGTTAGGGTTCGTGTTTTAGGGGCTGGGTTTGGGAGGGAAAAGAATTGAATATGAAATGTGAGAAGGTGATTGGTGAAGGGTATTTGGAAAAGGGTGTTATGGAAAGGTGTGAAGAAGAGAGAGAGAGAGAGTTGAGGTAGGTGGGGATCCTGTGGAATCCACAGATCCTGAGGTGTCAAGGATTTCTCATCCCTACATCATTTTGGCGTGTAAACGCCCCTTGGAGTGCCAATTCTGGCGTTAAACGCCAGGTTGCTGCCCATTTCTGGCGTTTAACGCCAGCTTTTCTTCCCTTTCTGGCGTTTAAACGCCAGCTTTGTGCCCTTTTCTGGCGTTAAACACCCAGAATGGTGCCAGACTGGACGTTTAATGCCCTTTCTGCTACCCTTACTGGCATTTAAATGCCAGTAAGCTCCTCCTCCAGGGTGTGCTATTTTCAATGCTATTTTTTTATTCTGTTTTTGAATTTTCAGTTGTTTTTGTGACTTCACATGATCATCAACCTAAGAAAACATAAAAGAACAATGGAAAATAAAATAAATATAATTAATTAACATTGTGTTGCCTCCCAACAAGCGCTTCTTTAATGTCAATAGCTTGACAGTGAAGCTCTTAGAGAGCTTCACAGAGACTCAGAGCTTGATGTTGGCCTCCCAATACCAAACTTAGAAGTTGAGTGTGGGGGCTCTATTTAACTCTACCTTGAGAGAAGATTTTTATGCTTCCTCTCCATGGTTACAGAGGGATATCCTTGAGCCTTAAACACAAGGCATGCCTCATTTACCTGAATGACCAGCTCTCCTCTGTCAACATCAATCACGGCTTTTGCTGTGGTTAGGAAGGGTCTGCCAAGGATGATGGATTCATCCATACTCTTCCCCGTGTCTAGGATTATCAAGTCAGCAGGGATGTAGAGGCCTTCAACCTTTACCAAGACATCCTCTACAAGTCCATAAGCCTGTTTCCTTGAATTGTCTGCCATCTCTAGTGAGATTCTTGCAGCTTTCACCTCAAGGATCCTTAGTTTCTCCATTACAGAGAGGGTAATGAGGTTTATACTTGACCCTAGGTCACACAGAGCCTTTTCAAAGGTCATGTTGCCTATGGTACATGGTATGAAGAATTTTCTGGGGTCCGGTTTCTTCTGAGGTAATTTCTGCCTAACAAGGTACTCAGTTCATTGATGAGCAATGAAGGTTCATCCTCTCAAGTCTCATTACCAAATAACTTGGCATTCAGCTTCATGATTGCTCCAAGGTACTTAGCAACTTGCTCTTCAGCAATATCTTCATCCTCTTCAGAGGAAGAATACTCATCAGAGCTCATGAATGGCAGAAGTAGGTTTAGTGGAATCTCTATGGTCTCTATCTGAGCCTCGGATTCCTCTGGTTCCTCATTAGGGAACTCCTTGGAGGCCAGTGGATGTCCATTGAGGTCTTCCTCAGTGGAAATCACTGCCTTTTCCTCCTCTACAGGTTTGGCCATGTGGGACGTGTTTATGGCCTTGCACTCTCTCTTGGGATTCTCTTCTGTATTGCTTGGGAGAGTACTAGGAGGGAGTTCAGTAACTTTCTCACTCAGCTGACCCACTTGTGCCTCCAAATTTCTAATGGAGGACCTTGTTTCAGTTATGAAACTTAGTGTGGTTTTAGATAGATCAGAGACTATGGCTGCTAAGCTAGAGAGACTCTGCTCAGAGTTCTTTGTCTGTTGCTGAGAAGATGATGGAAAAGGCTTGCTATTGCTAAACCTATTTCTTCCACCATTATTGTTGTTGAAGCCTTGTTGAGGCTTCTGTTGGTCATTCCATGAGAGATTTGGATGATTTCTCCATGAAGGATTATAGGTGTTTCCATAAGGTTCTCCCATGTAATTCACCTCTTCCATTGTAGGGTTCTCGGATCATAAGCTTCTTCTTCAGAAAATGCTTCTTTAGTACTGCCTGTTGCAGCTTGCATTCCAGACAGACTCTGGGAAATCATATTGACTTGCTGAGTCAATATTTTGTTTTGAGCCAATAAGGCATTGATAAACCACTATTTTATGGTTTATATTGTGTTTAATTGTGTGGTTTTATCATGATCTTTACCCACTTATTCATTAAATAAGCATGCATTTATAATTCCTTCCTAAAGTTATCGCATGATTGAAAACTTGCTTCCTAGAGACTTTTAATTATGTATTTTATTTCTCTTTTATTCCATTCGATGCCATGATCTGTGTGTTAAGTGTTTCAGGCTTTATAGGGCATGAATGAATTGGAGATTGGAGAGGAAGCTTGCAAAAATGGAAGGAACACAAGAAATTGAGGAGATGACCAGCGAGAAGTGACGCGGCCGCATGGATGACGTGACCGCGCAAAAGAGAGGAAATCGCAGTGAGACGGCCGCATGGATGACGCGATCACGCGGCATGGAATAGCACAAGCGACGCGGCCGCATGGATGACGCGACCGCGTGGCAAAGCAGAAAGCCGAATGACGCGGCCGCATGGATGACGCGACCGCATGACATGCACGATCTGCATAATCTGCAGAATCACTAGGGGCAATTTTGGGCCTTATTTTGACCCAGTTTTCAGCCCAGAAAAGCAGACTAGAGCCAGAGAACATGCAGAAACCAACAACAACATTCATTCCGCATAGTTTTAGTTTTTAGATCTAGTTTTCCTCTCCTCTAGGTTTCCTCTCTACACATTCATGGTTTTTAGGATTCGTTATTTTTCATTGTTTTTGCATTGGGATATTGAGAAGAGTTATTGCCTCATCAAAACTTCGACATTCTAGTTCGTTCTCTTTACTTGTCTCTTACTCTTCCATGTTCCTTAATTTACTTAATTTTACTAACGGATTATTTTAGCATTTATTAATACAAGAATTACTTTTATTCTTAATTAATCTTTTGATCATTATTTATCATGTCTTTCTTTAATTCCCTTTCTTATATTATGAATTTTGCATTTACAATGAGCGAGTAGTTCCCTAACTTGATGGGAGAGTTGATTGAAAGAAACCCTTGAGTTGGAACGCTCAAGAGAAAGATTGTAATTGGGTTTATTGTTGGATTGCTCTCTAGTCACTAACACCAACCCTCCCAAGAGCGGATTGGAGCTTGTGGATAGAACAACATTCCAACTTGTTTAACTTTCCCTTACTTAGTAAGGGACAACTAAACAGAATAACCCCCAATTATCAATTAATCTTGAGAGTACTGCAACAAGAATAGGGCTTCCAGCTAATCAACTCCCAGTCAAGGCTTTTATTTAAATTTATATAAATTCTCTAATTTAATTTTCTGCCATTCAACTCAAATTTTTTTGAAAACATTTGATTAATAAAATAGCACACTTTTCTGCAACTCGTTGGGAGACGACCTGGGATTAATACCCCCAGTATTTTAATTTTAATTTCTGTGACACCCTTCTAAATTGATAAGCGGATTTCTGGTTGGTTGAGAACTATACTTGCAACGCATATTTTATAATCATTCTTAACTCGCCAATTTCCGCTCGCATCAATTTTTGGCGCCGTTGCCGAGGATTTGCAATAGAGTGCTAAAGTTATTAATTGGAATTTATTTATTTACATTTTATTTTATTTTGCTACTATGAGCTGCTTGTTTCTTTTGTTAGATGACACGTTCGCTTCCTGATCCAAGCTTGCTAATATTCGATCCTGAGATTGAAAGAACTATTTCACGAATAAGGCAAGCTCGGCGTCGATTAGTCCTCTTTGAGGGCGGATCTGAAATGTCATTTGAGAAAGAAACCAGCCCCCGTTCTACTGATTTGGTTGTTTTACGTACAGATAACATGGCAGCAGCCAGGAGAGTTACTATCTAGGAGGCTGGAGCCCCTGATCTTACAATGCAACTATTTCAAGCGCATCACCCAGCGGTAGCTACAGATTTTGAAATAAAGACCGCATTGCTCAATTTGATGCCCAAGTTTCATGGCTTACCTGCTCAAGAGCCTATCAAGCACCTGAGAGATTTTCAGGCAGCCTGTTCTACTGTCAAGCGTGAGGGTGCAGATGAAACTTCAATTTTGCTAAAAGCTTTCCCGTTTTCTCTTGAGGGAAAGACAAGAGAGTGGTACTACACTCAACCAGTAGCAATTGTATCCAACTGGGATACACTGAGAAGAGAATTCTTGGAAAAGTTCTTTCCAGCTGAAGTTACTGATAAACTGAGGAAAGATATTTCCATGATTGTTCAGGATGAATCCGAGACGCTTTATGAATATTGGGAGCACTTCAATAATCTTCTGGAAGCTTGCCCCCACCATATGATTGACAAGATAATGTTACTCGGTTATGTCACACAGGGAATGAGGCCCCAAGATAAGACCACATTGGAAAGAGCTAGCAATGGGTCTATGAAAAAGTACAAGATTACTGATGAGGCATGGTAATTGATCAGCGACTTAGCTGAATCTACTAGGAATTACAGGCAGAAACAAGGCTGTGCAAAAGCCGTGGCAGAAGTATCCTCTAGCAGAGAGACTACTGCTTTAACTCAGAGTATCTGTGAAATGACCAACTTGCTGAAGCAAATGCAATTGAATCAATAACAAGTTCAGCAAGCTCAACCTTCTCCAGCACAGCAAAATCAACAGTTAGTCCCACAGAGAGTTTACGGAATCTGCGCTGATTACAGCCATTATACTGATGAATGTCCGCAGCTCCAGCAGGAAGACAACACCGTGGTAGCCACACATAACTTCTATGACCGCCTCAACCAAGGGTACAATCAAGGTGGCAATTACAACCATGGATGGCAAGACAATTCTAACCAGAATTGGAGGGACAACAACAACAACAGAGAAGGCAGAGATAATCAGGGAAATCAGAGGTAGAATAATAACAACAACAGGCAGCAGACTCAGAATCAGCCTTACAGAGCACCTCACCTAAGGCAATCCCAAGGACCACAGAATACCCTACAGAAAACCTCTCAAATTACCCATCCTTCTGTATCTGCCAATGATGACTTACTACAATCTATTGATCGGAGACAACAGACCATGGAAAATAACATTAATGCCACTCTAAATGGTCTGATCGCTACTTTGCAGGCTCTTGTCTCCCAGATAGGATCAATGAATAACTCCAATAACCAACCTTTGAGCTCCAGTAGGATTCCCTCTCAACCATTACCCAATCCCAAGGGTGGTATTAATGCCATAACCCTGAGGTCCGAAACCACACTGCAGGAGAGGAACCAGGAGGAGCCAAACCCACCAGAACACGCCTCAGCTGAAGAGGTAGTGGAAATAGAAGATGTTGAAGAAGAAGAGGACATACAGGATGTGGCTGAAGAAGAAGAAGTGCAACCACAGGAGGAAGCACTAAAAGGCGCAGACACTGCAGAAAACGCCACTCCCATCCCATTTCCACAACTTGCAAGGAAGCCCAGGAAGCAGCTGGAACCTGATCCAAAAATGGTAGAGATATTCAAAAAGGTTGAGGTAACTGTTCCCCTTTTTGATGTTATTCAACAGGTACCTAAGTATGCTAAGTTTCTAAAAGATTTATGTATACATAAGGACAAAATTAATGAATTAGAAACTATTCCTTTAGGAAGTTCCATATCTGCTTTAATGGGGGGTTTACCTGAAAAGTGTAGTGACCCAGGTCCTTGTATAGTTAATTGTACCATTGGTGGTGTGATAATTTCTGAATGCATGTGTGATTTAGGAGCATGTGTGAGTATAATGCCTTTGTCTATATATGATGTTTTGAGGCTCCCTCCCTTAAAAAGGTCGGCAGCTCATTTTGTGTTAGTAGATAAAAGCATTATTACAGTAGTTGGAGTTGCTGAAGATGTACTAGTAGGCATTAAGAGACTCACGTTCCCCACTGATTTTTATATCCTGGAAATGCCCCAAAATGACTCAGACAAGCCATCATCAATCCTACTCAGAAGACCATTCCTGAAGACCTCAAAGTTTAAATTAGATGCTTTCTCAAGAACATACTCTTTTGAAATAGATGGCCGAGTAGTGATCTTCAATCTGAATGGAGTTATGAAGCATCCTCCAGAAGATCACTCTATCCTCAAGTGTGACATTATAGATGAAACCGTGGCTGAAGTCCACCAGGAGGAATTTGAAGAGAAGCACACAGGACAAGGTCCAAGTGTGGGGACATTCTCAGAGGACAATGACAGTGCCTTATCACTGTTACCAGCTCCAGACAACCCAGAGCCTGAACATGATTAGAAGTTATAATTAAAACCCATTCCTCCACACCTCAAATATGCTTACCTTGAAGACGGGTAGAAGTTTCCGGTTATCATTGAAAGGGAACTCACTTCTCAACAGGAAGAGCAGCTACTTGGTGTGCTAAGGAGGCACAAGAAGGCAATTGGTTGGAGTTTGGCAGACATAGTAGGCATCAACCCTCAAGTTTGTGAGCATAGAATATTTCTAGAAGAGGGAGCAAGACCTATCCGTCAACCCCAGAGAAGACTGAACCCCACTATCCTAGAGGTTGTCAAAAAGGAAGTGAATGGGTAAGTCCAGTACAAGTGGTGCCAAAGAAATCTGGAGTCACTGCAGTGAAGAATGAGCATGGAGAGCTCCTGACAACTAGAGTTCAGAACGCCTGGAGGGTCTGCATTGATTACAGACGCCTTAACCAAGCAACCCGTAAGGATCACTATCCTCTTCCCTTCATTGATCAAATGCTAGATCGCCTGTCAGGTAAATCGCATTATTGTTTTCTAGATGGTTACACAGGTTATTTCCAGATTCATATAGCTCCTGAGGATCAGGAAAAGACCACTTTTACATGTCCTTTTGGGACTTATGCTTACAAGAGAATGCCCTTTGGCTTGTGCAATGCACCAGCTACTTTTCAGAGGTGCATGATGAGTCTTTTCTCTGATCTTATTGAGGACTGTATGGAGGTTTTTATGGATGATTTTAGTGTTTATGGCGATTCTTTTAGCCTTTACTTAGATGGATTATCTAGAGTGTTAGATAGATGTTTCAGTACAAACCTGGTATTAAATTTTGAAAAATGCCACTTTATGGTTAAACAAGGGATTATACTAGGACATGTTGTGTCTAACACTGGCATTTCTGTAGATCCAGCAAAGGTGGATGTTATTTCTAGTTTACCTTACCCCTCTTCTGTGAGAGAGGTCCGTTCTTTCCTTGGCCATGCAGGTTTTTACAGGAGGTTCATTAAGGACTTCAGTAAGGTAGCACTTCCCTTATCCAGACTGCTGCAGAAAGATATTGAGTTCGAGTTCAGTGAAAATTGCAAACAGGCTTTTGATAAGCTGAAGACTGCACTGACTCAAGCCCCAATTGTAAGAGGACTAGACTGGAGCCAACGATTTGAAATAATGTGCGATGCTTCCAACCATGCAGTAGGAGCAGCACTGGCTCAGCGTGAAGGTAAGGATCCTTTTGTTATTGCTTACGTGTCTAAAACTTTAGATGCCGCTCAGTCGAATTACACTACTACTGAGAAAGAGCTTCTTGCTATTGTTTTTGCTCTGGATAAATTCTGAGCCTATTTACTTGGTACTAAAGTAGTAGTGTATTCAGACCACGCAGCTCTAAAGTATTTATTATCTAAAAAGGAGTCCAAACCAAGGCTTATACATTGGATACTGCTACAAGAATTTGATTTAGAAATTAAGGATAGGAGTGGTAACCATAATTTAGTGGCAGACCACTTGAGTCGCCTTGAGCACATTACAGATGATTCCACTCCTATAGCTGATAATTTCTCATTTGATAACCTGCAAGCAGTATCTGAGATAGTCCCTTGGTATGCACCTGTAGCTAATTATCTAGTTAGCCGCACTTTTCCTCCGAAATTTTCTAAGCATCAAAGAGACAAGCTGAAAAGCGAGTCTAAATATTATATATGGGATGACCCATATTTATGGAGATGTGGCGCTGACCAGATAATTAGACGGTGTGTGCCTCAATCAGAATTCCAGTCCATCTTAGAGGCCTGTCACTCATTTGAGAGTGGAGGACATTTTGGCCCTCAAAGAACTGCTAGAAAAATCTTAGACTGTGGATTCTAGTGGCCTACTCTTTTTAAGGACGCTGCTGAATTTTGTAGATCTTGTCTTCCATGCCAGAAATTTGGTAATATATCCAAGAGGGATGAGATACCTCAACAGATTATGCTTTTCTGTGAAATTTTTGATGTTTGGGGCATTGACTTCATGGGTCCATTTTCAAATTCTAATGGTTATTTTTATATTTTGTTAGCTGTGGATTATGTTTCCAAATGGGTGGAAGCAATTCCTACCCGCAATGATGATGCTAACACTGTTGTTTCCTTTGTGAGAAACCATATTATCTATCGCTTTGGATCACCACGAGCAATCGTGAGCGATCAAGGCACCCATTTCTGTAACAGGAGACTAACATGACTAATGAAGAAGCATGGGATAATTCATAAAGTTGCAACAGCTTATCATCCTCAGACTAATGGGCAAGCCGAGGTGTCAAATAGAGAGATAAAGCGTATCTTGCAGAAGATAGTCAAACCTCATAGAAGAGACTGGAGCACCAGGCTACAAGATGCACTCTGGGCATACAGAACAGCATATAAAACACCCATTGGGATGAGTCCTTTCCGCTTAGTTTATGGAAAATCTTGTCATCTCCCTGTTGAAATAGAGCATAAAGCCTTTTGGGCAGTAAAGGAATGCAACATGGGAATTGGAAAAGCCGGAGCTGAAAGGAAGTTGCAACTGCAGGAACTGGAAAGCCTTCGCCTAGAAGCTTATGAGAACTCAAGACTATACAAGGAGAAGATGAAGGCTGTACATGATCAGCACATCAAGAGGAAAGAGTTCCAACCTGGGGACTTAGTCCTCCTTTATAAGTCTCGACTAAGGCTCATGCCAGGCAAGTTAAGATCAAGATGGGAAGGTCCATACAGAGTAGAGAAGGCTGAACCGTACGGAGTCTATCACCTAAGTCATCCTTCAAGCTCTAAACCTATCAAAGTTAATGGACATCGTTTAAAGCTGTACCATGGCAAGAAGCTGAAGAAAAACAAGGAGCTCGAGATCTTCCTCTTGGAAGATCCCCACATAGCTGAAGACTGAGATAGTGGAGCATCCAACTTACGGACGTTAAAGCAAAGTGCTAGGTGGGAGACAACCCACCATGGTATGATCGTTCTTCTCTTTACTTTTAGTTTTCTTATTCAATAACTCTTCTCTTCATTAGTACATTTCGTGCGTCTGCATTCACATATTTTTAATTAAAAAAAATCACGCGACGCGACTGCCTCATTGACGCGTCCGCGTTGCAAGGAGATGGGAGACAATAATAATATGAACAGAGAGTTACACAGGAGCAGGGCTGGAGCCGTGCCAATGGCACAATTCGTCCCACGTGACCGCGTCGCTGACGCGACCGCATCATATGGGAATAATGGAATCCCATGCGACCGCGTGCCCTGCGCGGCCGCGTGACCTGGATTTCGACGTAACAAGGGTACACAGCCGAAAGTTGTGCTAGAGTGGTGCTGGACTGGCGCTGGACGCGTAGTCCCTCTCACGCGATCGCGTGCCCCACGCGACCGCGTCATACCCTTCTGAAAGCCCACTCACGCGATCGCATTCCCCATGCGATCGCGTCACCCAAAATTTGGCACTAATATTATTTTGAACAGAGAGTTGTGCGAGTGCGAGGCTACCCTCGCGCCAATGGCATAAAACGGGTCACGCGACCGCATGACCGACGCGATCGCGTCATTAAGTTTAAGCGCAAGTCGCGCGACCGCGTGCCCCACGCGACCGCGTCGCTTGCGCCGCACAGCCTCCCTAATTTTGCCAATTATCATATCTTTTTCTCCCCAAATCCTATTTTCTCTTTTCCCTCCTTATTTCTTCTCCCTCCCTTCTTCCCTTCTTCCCTCTCTCTCACTTTTTACTTTCTCTCACCCCCATTATTTTTCTTTCTCCTTCCCTCCTTACTTTTCTATTATTCTTCTTATTTTTATATGTTATCTTCTTTTCTTTTCTTTTTACCTTCATTGTTCATATTTTTTTTTCTTTCTCCTTTTTACTTGGTGTTATCAATTTATGTGAGTCATTATTTATTTTTATATGCTTGCGGATTGTTGTAAATTTGTTTGACAATTATATATTGCTTTTTAAGGGATTACTTGCATGTTCAAATTCTTATTTTCAAGAACTTCTTCTACATGCATGCTATGTGTTTGTGAAGAAGCCCATACGGCATTATGAACTTCTTTACATTTTTCTACTCTCATATTCAATGCTTGCTTTTCACAAATTCCCTTTACTATTTTATTCATTTGTTACAAGTGATGCTTGATTTATGCTATTCATGCCCTTTGCCGGCATGCCAATAAACACCTTGCATTCACTTGTCATCATATGCACTAGCTATTTTCCATTAATGAGTTTTCACATGTACTCATGAGCGTGTGTTAACATTTTTTACTTTTAATGTGCATTTATAACCGTCCTTTTCCGTTCTCTTCCTTGCTCTGTCCTTTTAAATTTAATTTACTTTCTCTTCCCTTTTTCAGGATGGCCACCAAGAAAGGAAAAGAGAAAGCTAACCCCAAACAACCAGCAAGAAGAGGAATAAAAAGAGCATTAGTGGCAGAACCCTCTTCATCTGCGGTAAAGCCCTCAACAAAGAAAATTAAGAGGAACATAAAGGTTGATGATAAAGAAAAAGCCTTCCCAGCAAAGGACACTGCGCGATTCCCCAATCGCTACTGTGAGCAGATGTTCCTCATCCTGGCTGAAAGGAACTACAACAACGAATACCTTCTTCTCCTCCCGCCCAATATTTCTACCTTTTTTGAGCCGCAAATTGCCCGAAGACAATGGGATTTCCTACAGAGACAGCCAAGGCAGGTCAATCTTTCTTGGGTAGTCGAGTTCTACTCCAACTTTCACCTGCCGACCCTACAGTCTGTCTATGTCCGTCAGAAGCAAGTCCCCATTATAGAAGAGGCCATTCAAAAAGTTCTAAGTCTTCCCCCTATTCCAGAAGGATTGGATGCCTTTCAAGAAGTCGCACTCAAGCGCCAGATGTACCAATTTGACTGGGACGCCGTTCTCAGAGTTATCGCGCTACTGGCAGCAGATGGATCTACGGATACCATCGTACCCGCCCTAAGGGAATTTCAGCTTCAGCACTTACCTTGGAGGCTCGCGTATGGGCACAGATCATGTCCCATTACATCTTTCCAAGCACCCACGAATCCTCCTTCACTGCGGACATGGCCGTTCTACTATGGTGCATCCTTACGAACCAACCTCTGAATCTACTAAGACATATCCGGAATGCCATGGGACACGTACAAATCACGGGCAACTTACCTTTTCCCGCCCTGGTCTCAGATCTTGTCTCAGCAGTCGGAGTCTCCTACAGAGCTGGGGATACCAAAGCCATGCTTCCACGGGATGATCAGTTTGTCCCTAACGGGAAGTACCTTAGACTTCCAGCAGCCACTATTAGCCAGCCCACTAAACCAGTTGAAGATATTCCTTCTTCAACACCACAAGCACCTACAACAGCCCAACTGCTCCAGCAGATACTTGAAAAGTTGCATCGGCATGAACAGAAAGCTAAGATGAGAGAGCGCCGTAACAAGCGCCGATTCACATACCTCAAGGAGTTGTTTATGGGAAAATTCAAGGACTCAGACACTCCGGACTCCACTTCCTTTACCAGCACAGGGAGCCATGATGGTTCCGACTGTGGAGATACTGCTACCAGCCCACCTTTGTTCTTGACAGATGGCACCGAGGACGGTGCAAAGCCTTAAGTGTGGGGAGGTTGGTCAGTACCTGACTTCCGGAGGTAATTTCTCTTCCCTAGCACCAATAAATTAGGATATTTAGTTAGATTTTTCTTTTATAGAATAGGATAAATTGCATAGTAATAGGTTAGTTGCATGCATGTTCTGCTTGATTGAAAAGACAATAAGTTTCTTCTAAGACCCTATCTTTGGAACAAAATTTCACTAATTTCAATTAAAACTTTTATGTTAAATTTGCTTGAAGTTGTATTTGGAACATAATTTTTGAGCTAAAGAACACACAACCTGTGAGATTTGAGCCTTTATGAATGGTTACATTATTTAACCATATTTATTTTATTCTTGTGTGTTTACTTCTCTATGATTGTAATATATATTTTGTTTCATCCTATATGTCCAATGTTTATTATATTTATATGTTTGCATATGATTGAGGCCATTATTTGTTTAGCTCACTTATCCAAATAAAGCCTACCCTTTCAATTACCTTTGTTAGCCACTTTGAGCCTTTAAATCTCATTTGTTCTACATTTTACCACATTACTAGCCTTAAGCAGAAAAACAAGTATATACCCCAAATTGAATCTTTGGTTAGCTTAAGATAGAATTGTGTGAGTCAATCAAGTATGGGAAATTATGGGAACAAAGGATAATAAGGGAATGAGTCATGATAATATTATGGGAATTTGGATACCTACTCATGTGAAATTATAAGAATTAAAAATCTATGTGCATTGATAAGCTATGTTATTTTTATGTTTCTATGCGTATGAAAAAAAAATAAAAAAAAATAAAATATTCAACAAATAAATAAGGGGACAAAATTACCCCAATGTTAATTTAAGAATTCAAGGGTCAATGCATGTATGATAAAAATCAAAATAAAAGATTGAAACGTGAGTATGGAATGTGAAAGGAAATTTCTGGGTAGCTAGGTATGAATTCTAAAGTTATATAGAATATATATAGGTTATGTTAAAGCTTGGGTTAATTAAAGATTCAATTTATAAGCTTACTTAGCCACACACATATATATATATATATATATATATATATATATATATATATATATCCTTACCCTTACCTTGGCCCCATTACAACCTTGAAAAGACCTCATGATGTTTGCATTGGTATATTAAATGTTGTTGATTGGTTAGGAGAAGAACAAAAATTAGAGAGCATGATTAGAGAAGGATAGAGTGATGATCCTATACACTAGAGAGACTAGAGTGTACATACATCATCAGTGAGGGTTCCGTGCTTGAATTTCTATGTTCCCTGCTTTCATGAGCTATCTTCTTGCATTTTTATCTGTTCTTACTGTATAAGAATTGAGTTAGTGGAATTTGATTTGTAATTGTTTTGAAGAGCTTACTTACTTTTGATCAAGTGGACAAAGATCATATAGTTGCATTCATATATATAGGTTGCATTGCATTTCATAGGTTTTACATGTTCTTACCCATTCATTTTATCTCCTTCAACAAAGCATGAGGACATGCTAATGTTTAAGTGTGGGGAGGTTGATAAACCACTATTTTATGGTTTATATTGTGTTTAATTGTGTGGTTTTATCATGATCTTTACCCACTTATTCATTAAATAAGCATGCATTTATAATTCCTTCCTAAAGTTATCGCATGATTGAAAACTTGCTTCCTAGAGACTTTTAATTATGTATTTTATTTCTCTTTTATTCTATTCGATGTCGTGATCTATGTGTTGAGTGTTTCAGGCTTTATAGGGCATGAATGAGTTGGAGATTGGAGAGGAAGCTTGCAAAAATGGAAGGAACACAAGAAATTGAGGAGATGACCAGCGAGAAGTGACGCGGCCGCATGGATGATGCGACTGCGCGAAAGAGAGGAAATCGCAGTGACGCGGCCGCATGGATGACGCGACCGCGCGGCATGGAATAGCACAAGCGACGCAGTCGCATGGATGACGCGAACGCGTGGCAAAGCAGAAAGCCGAATGACGTGGCCGCATGGATGACGCGACCGCGTGACATGCGCGATCTGCATAATCTGCAGAATCGCTGGGGGCGATTTCGGGCCTTATTTTGACCTAGTTTTCGGCCCAGAAAAGCAGACTAGCGCCAGAGAACATGCAGAAACCAACAACAACATTCATTCCGCATAGTTTTAGTTTTTAGATCTAGTTTTCCTCTCCTCTAGGTTTTCTCTCTACACATTCATGGTTTTTAGGATTCGTTATTTTTCATTGTTTTTGCATTGGGATATTGAGAAGAGTTATTGCCTCATCAAGACTTTGACATTCTAGTTCGTTCTCTTTACTTATCTCTTACTCTTCCATGTTCCTTAATTTACTTAATTTTACTATCGGATTATTTTAGCATTTATTAATACAAGAATTACTTTTATTCTTAATTAATCTTTTTATCATTATTTATCATGTCTTTCTTTAATTTCCTTTCTTATATTATGAATTTTGCATTTACAATGAGTGAGTAGTTCCCTAACTTGATGGGGAGTTGATTGAAAGAAACCCTTGAGTTGGAACGCTCAAGAGAAAGATTGTAATTGGGTTTATTATTAGATTACTCTCTAGTCACTAACACCAACCCTCCCAAGAGCGGATTGGAACTTGTGGATAGAACAACATTCTAACTTGTTTAACTTTCCCTTACTTAGTAAGGGACAACTAAACAGAATAACCCCCAATTATCAATTAATCTTGAGAGTACTGCAACAAGAATAGGGCTTCCAGCTAATCAACTCCCAGTCAAGGCTTTTATTTAAATTTATATAAATTCTCTAATTTAATTTTCTGCCATTCAACTCAAATCTTTTTGAAAACATCTGATTAATAAAATAGCACACTTTTCTGCAACTCGTTGGGAGACGACCTGGGATTCATACTCCTAGTATTTTAATTTTAATTTCTGTGACACCCTTCTAAATTGATAAGCGGATTTCTGGTTGGTTGAGAACTATACTTGCAACGCATATTTTATAATCATTCTTAACTCGCTAATTTCCGCTCGCATCAGGCATTCAGAGTGTCAATCTCAAGAACTCCTTTCTTCTGAGTTGTCCCATTATTTACAGGATTCCTTTCGGAAGTTTACATGAATTGGTTATTTGCAACCATTTTAATGAGTTCCTGGGCTTCTTCAGGCATCTTGCTCAGATGAAGAGATCCACCAGCAGAGTTGTCCAATGACATTTTGGATAGTTTAGACAGACCATCATAGAATATGCATATGATGCTCCATTCTGAAAGCATGCCAGAAGGACACCTTCTGATCAATTGTTTGTATCTTTCTCAATCTTCATAGAGGGATTCGCCTTCCTTCTGTCTGAAGGTTTGGACTTCCAATTTAAGCTTACTCAATTTTTGAGGTGGAAAGAACTTTGCCAAGAAGGCATTGACTAGCTTTTTCAATGAGTTCAGGCTTTCTTTAGGTTGTGAGTCCAACCATGTCCTAGCTCTATCTCTTACAGCAAAAGGGAAGAGCATAAGTCTGTAGACCTCAGGGTCAACCCCTTGGGTCTTAACAGTGTCACAGATTTGTAAGAATTCAGCTAAAAACTGATGAAGATCTTCCAATGGAAGTCCATGATACTTTCAATTCTGCTGCATTAGAGAAACTAATTGAGGCTTAAGCTCAAAGTTGTTTGCTCCAATTGCAGGAATTGAGATGCTCCTTCCACAGAAGTCAAAAGAGGGTGCAATAAAGTCACCAAGTATCTTCCTTGCATCTCCACCATTGTTGTTGGGTTCGGCCATGTTTGTTTTATCTGCTTTATTTTCGAAAATTTCTGTCAGGTCCTCTTCAGAGTTTTGTGCTTTAGCTGCTCTTAGCTTCCTCTTCAGAGTCCTTTCAGGTTCAGGATCAGCTTCAACAAGAATGCCTTTATCTTTGTTCCTGATCATATGATAGAGAAGAGAACAAGAAAGTATGGAATCCTCTATATCACAGTATAGAGATTCCTTGAGGTGTCAGAGGAAAAGAAGAATAGAAGGATGAGGTAGAGAGGAGAATTCGAACTTATAGAGAGGGAGTGAGTCCGAATTGCTAATGGAGGAGAAGTGTTAGTCTTAAATAGAAAAAGGTGAGGAGGGAGAATAATTTTTGAAAACAAAATTAAAAAAAATTAAATTAATTAAAAGAAATTAAAAAAAATGGTTGATGGTTTTCGAAAATTAAAAGTGAGAAAAGTGGTTAAGTTGTTTTGAAAAAGATTTTGAAATTAGCAATCAAAAAGATATGATTGAAAATTATTTTGAAAAAGATGTGATTGAGAAGATTTGATTGAAAAACAATTTAAAAAGATTTGATTTTTAAAATTAATGACTTAGCTAACAAGAAATTTAAAAGATATGATTCTAAAATTCAAATATTGAACCTTTCTTAACAATGAAATAACAAACTTGAAATTTTTGAATCAAATCATTAATTGGTAGCAAGGATTTTCGAAAATAGTGAAAGAAAAATGGAAAGAATTTGATTTTGAAAAAGATATGATAAAAAAATATGATTTGGAAAAGATTTGAATTAAAAACTAACTTACCTCCCTTGTGTTATCCTGGCGTTAAACGCCCAGAATGGTATCCATTCTGGCATTTAACGCCCAAAATACTACCCTTTTGGGCGTTTAACGCCCAGCCAGGTACCCTGGCTGGCGTTTAGATGCCAGTTTTCCTTCTTCACTGGGCGTTTTGAACGCCCAGCTTTTTCTCTGTGATTCCTCTGTTGTATGTTCTGAATCTTCAACTCTCTATATTATTGACTTGAAAAGACATAATTTTGAAAATTTTTTTGAATTGTTAATGATGAAAAATAACAAAATGAAACTAATCATGGAAAACTAAGATCAGAATAACAATGCATGCAAGACACCAAACTTAGAAATTTTCATATTAGAGACACTAACAAATTGAGAATGGACATGAGAAACAACAAAAGACACAAAACAAGAGAATTTAAAGATCAGACCCAATAAAATCATCAAGAACGACTTGAAGATCGTTGAAGAACATAATGCATATATTTGAAAAATGCAAGAAAATTAAAAATATGTAGGACACCAAACTTAAAAATAGACACTAGACTCAAACAAGAAACACACATTATTTTTTATTTTTATGATTTTATTTATTTTTTTTGTAATTTTTTTAAAATTAATTGGAGAAAGAGAAAATAAGGAATTCAAAATTTTTAATGAGAATTCCAGGAATCATGCAATGTTAGTCTAAAACTCCGGTCCAGGAATTAGACATGGCTTACTAGTCAGCCAAGCTTTCAGTGAAAGCTCCGATCCAAAACACTAGACATGGCCAATGGCCAGCCAAGCTTTAGCAGATCATTACATTCCATAGCAAGATTGATAGAAATCAACAAGCTCTTGTGATGATAAGTTGAAACCTCGGTCCAAAAGTTTAGACATGGTTTCACAACCAGCCAGACTTCAACAAATCATCATGAAACTCTAGAATTCATTCTTAAAAATTCTGAAGATATAGATTAATTTATTTTTTTGAAAATTTTTTCAAAAATAAAAATAAAAACAAAAAGCTTAAATTAAAATAAAATTACCTATTCTGAGCAACAAGATGAACCGTCAGTTGTCCAAACTCGAACAATCCCCAGCAACGGCGCCAAAAACTTGGTACACGAAATCGTGATCACACACTTCTTCAAAACTCCGTGCAGCTGACCAGCAAGTGCACTGGGTCGTCCAAGTAATACCTTACGTGAGTAAGGGTCAATCCCACGGAGATTGTCGGCTTGAAGCAAGCTATGGTCATCTTGTAAATCTCAGTCAGGCAGATTCAAATAGTTATGAGGTTTTGATAATTAAAATATAAATAAAATATAAAATAGGATAGAAGTACTTATGTAATTCATTGGTGGGATTTCAGATAAGCGTATGAAGATGCTTTGTTCCTTCTGAACCTCTGCTTTTCTATTGCCTTCATCCAATCATTCATACTCCTTTCCATGACAAGCTGTATGTTGGGGGATCACCGTTGTCAATGGCTATCGTCTGTCCTCTCAGTGAAAATAGTCCAAATGCGATGTCACCGCACGGCTAATCATCTGTCGGTTCTCACTCATGTTGGAATAGGATCCATTGATCCTTTTGCGTCTGTCACTACGCCCAACACTCGCGTGTTTGAAGCTCGTCACAGTCATCCATTCGCAGATCCTACTCGAAATACCACAGACAAGGTTTAGACTTTCCAGATCTCAGAAATGGCCGCCAAGAATTCTAGCCTATACCACGAAGGTTTTAATCTTAGATTAGAAACCCAAGAGATACACATTCAAGCTTGTTTTCATGTAGAACGGAAGTGGTTGTCAGGCACGCGTTCATAAGTGAGAATGGTGATGAGTGTCACATAATCATCACATTCATCATGTTCTTGTGTGCGAATGAATATCTTAGAATAAGAATAAGCATGAATTGAATAGAAAAACAGTAGTACTTTTCATTGATTCATGAAGAATAGTAGAGCTCCACACCTTAATCTATGGAGTGTAGAAACTCCACCGTTGAAAATACATAAGTGATAATAGTGGTCATTGGCTTCGGCCCCAGAGGGGGAACCAGAATAACCAAGATGAAAATACAATAGTAAAAGGTCCTATTTATAATGAACTAGTAACATAGGGTTTACATAAATGAGTAAATGATGCAGAAATACGCTTCCGGGCCCACTTGGTGTGTGCTTGGTCTGAGCATTGAAGCTTTCACATGTAGAGACTTTTTTTGGAGTTAAATGCCAGCTTTGGTGCCAGTTTGGGCATTTAACTCCAGCTTTTATGCCAGTTCTGGCGTTTAACGCCAGAATAAGGTAGAAAGTTGGCGTTCAAACGCCACTTTGCGTTATCAAAAATCGGAAAAAGTATGGACTATTATATATTGATGGAAAGCCCAGGATGTCTAATTTCTAACGCAATTGAGTGCGCACCAATTGGGCTTTTGTAGCTCCAGAAAATCTACTTTGAGTGTAGGGAGGTCAGAATCCAACAGCATCTGCAGTCCTTTTTCAGCCTCTGAATCAGATTTTTGCTCAGGTCCCTCAATTTCAGCCAGAAAATACCTGAAATCACAAAAAAACACGGAAACTCATAGTAAAGTCTAGAAATGTGATTTTTATTTAAAAACTAACAAAAATATAATAAAAAGTAACAAAAATATACTAAAAACTATGTAAAAACAATGCCAAAAAGCGTATAAATTATCCGCTCATCAATGACCTCGTCCACGAGTAGCCATTAGGGTTCCTGTCTATACCAAACATTCGATATCAAGGTGATCAGTCTCAATATCAAAAGCCTAATGCTTCAATTATCCCAAAAAGACACTCACAAACAAGCATGCTATGAAATATCAAGTAGATAACCTAAATAGCATGAAAGAAAAATGACCCAGAGTATGCAATGAAGCACAATCGGTCCATCCCTCAGGCTCACAAGGACGAACCGCTCTGATACCACTAAATGTAACACACTAATTACCCTAAGCCTTACCTTACGTCATAAAGCAAAGGTAAATTAAAGGTTACGACAGTTCTAAGCTCATACCTATAATATATAGAAGAAATAATATATTCTAGAATCCCGATGAATGATATAGCTCAAAAACAGGATTTGAAAAGCTCAAAATGTACTCATGAAGCTACAAACTTAACGCACAAGATATAGATGGAATATAACAAAATAGAAGAGTATAATAATATAAAGATCTAGCCCCGGCTTGCGGAGTTTAAGCTGGCTAGCTATAAACAAACCATACCAAAATCTGAATGTTAAAACAGCTTATACAAGTTTTTCTCTCAAAGTAAGCCTCTAGGCCAAAGTAAGATACAAAGTGAGAGATATAAACAAAATAACCCTACTAACAACAAAATAGAATAAGATCCTCCGCTCCACTACCATCAAGCAACTCATTGAGGTGGGTTGCGACCTGCATATGAAAAACAACAACAACGTATGGAATGAGAACCGGAGGTTCTCAGTATGGTAACAGTACCCAGTAATGTAAGATGTAAGACCCCGGGACACTAGAGGCAATCCTAGAGCTTCATACCAAACAGATATCCAAACTTAATGAAATAAATAACTTAAACCGCAAATAATAAACAAGGTATCTAAACTTAGGGGATTTCTAACTAAATCTAATCGCCGCTGTCCCACAGCCTTCACAACCCTACCTTCCATGCGATCCCATCGCCACGGCCTACCTAACCACCTTAGCACCAGACAAACACAGATAATGCAGGCAAGGAAAATACAGATAGTATTCATATATATAACAAGTAATTCAAGAAGCAAGTAGGCATATTATACAATTAGGCAAACCCAAGTAATCAAAGCAAGCAAATATATAGAAGATGCACATGATGAATGTCTGTCCTATTGGGTGTGATATCACATGTCGGTTATAGTGCCAAGCCCGACACAAAATTCGGACGGTAACTCCCGGATTAGTCTCTCTATTGCGCATACTCAGGAGGAATAATTCTGAGGGATAAGTTCCCTACCACCTTCTCCTTTCAAAGGGAAATGTTCCGAGGGAGAGTGCCCTACCACCTTCCTTTGGATGCTGCATGATTCCGTGGGTTAGTGCCCTACCACCTTGCAACCAGAGAGAAACCCATGCTCAGGAGGAAAAACTTCGAGGGATGAGTGCCCTACCACCTTCTCCTTTCAGAGGGAAACATTCCGAGGCAGAGTGCCCTACCATCGTCCTCTTGAGCGATAAATATGAGTGAGAAGCCCAGCTTCCAGTCTCACATCCGAACGTAGGTGGGAGACTGCCACAGCCCCTACGACGGAGAACAATGCATATCGTAATAACAGATTCAATCTCAGAAGCCACTCCTCATAGCACACTTCCACTCATACTCATTCCATCAACCATAATCATTCATTTCCATGTTTTCAACTCATCACAACCATCATCAATTCATAACTTCCCATTCCTAACTCACTAGCTAGTTCATCAGTTCCTCAATTTGTTGTCAGTAAACACCAAGTTCACTACTTTTCCTTCTCTCTCAACCCAACTCATCATCAATATATCAAAAACCTAAATTTTTGTTCTCTAACTTTTCAAAGTAAAACCCAACTTAAATCTCCTAGGACCTTTCCATTGTTTTGATACACGAAAAATAAGCCAAAGAGTCTTAAATAGGTGTCACAGAAGTTTACAAGCTCATTGGAAAGGTGAAATAGTCAAAAACAAAGTTTAAGTTGAAAAACAAGGAGTGTGTGTATGCATATGGGTGTGCGTGCGCACGCCCAGAGAGATTTTCAAAATGTGTGCGTACGTATAGAAGTGTGCATACGCACAAGTGCAAAATTTTCCAAACTCTGTTCGCTCGCACAAGGCGTGCGAGCGCCCTCAATAGAGTGCACCTTCCAACGTGTGCGTGCGCAAAGGGCTGTGCTGCGCACAGGTTGTAAAACTTCATTGGTTATGTGCGCGCACAGGTTGTGCTAGGGCACTCAACAGAAGGCTTTCCCCTGTGTGTGCGTACGCACAAGGCTGTGCGTGCGCACACAAACCCAAAATCACAAAATTTTGCAACATTGTAGAATTTCAGATTTTGACACCAAACTTTGAATGATCATAACTTTCTCTACAAAAATCCAAATTTTACAAACTTTATATCAATTTGAAGACTTTTCAATTAACTTTAATTCTAAGTAATTTTCAATAAATTTTGAAAAATGAGGCACAAGTAATGACCCGTCAAAGTTCATTAAAAACTAGTTTTTACCAAAATCCACAAAACCTCAAGTTTTAACCAACTCTCAATTCAAAATCAAAACAAAACTTGCTCAATCATCATAAAACACTACCACATCCAACATCTTTCCATTTCATATCATTCTCCTCAATTTCACACCTAAATTACTCAACCATTACACCATATATTACTACCAATCCATAATTTCCAATTCAATCGTAAATCCACACTCATAATCATCACCAACCAACAACAACCTCAACAACCAAAACAAATCCTCATCAATTCCAGTAATCATCACTAAACAATATCTAACATTAACCAAATCCATCATAAAACTCATCAACACCAATAATTCTCAACAATCATCATCAACCAGAATAACCAACAATCAAAATCATCATCAACATCCATCTTCAAATCTCAACACCCATCAACACAACTCATCAATAATCATCATCTAACTATATATATATATATATATATATATATATATATATATATATATATATATATATATATCATCACATTCAAACTCATTCATCCTACATCCAATCCATCATCAAGCATACATTTATAAACAATTAATCATACAATCACATCCTTCAACCTATCTTAAGGTCAACTAGCCTAAGTGTCAAGTGATATTACATATTACATAGAGAAGACCGAAACCATACCTTGGCCGCTCCCCAAAAAGCACACCGCACCAAGATTGGAGTCCAACAAACTTTCAACTCACCAACAAGCCACCAAAGCTCAAACTAACATCATATGTATATCAAAATCAAAACCTAAGATACACAAAATAACTAAACACAAGGGTTTAGTAAGAATTTACCTTACCCAATGGGATTAGGGATAAAATCCAACAACTACCTGCTATTAGATATCACCTAAACAACCAAAATCACAAAAATCTCCTGAAAAAGTATAACCAAAAACGCACACAAACTAGGGTAGGAAACTGGTGATTGAGACGTGATTTCTTACCAGGGTTTCTTAAATAGAATTGAAGAGCTCGACGAGAGCTTCGCGTGGCCATAAACGGCTTGTCAATCGGAGTTTAGTAGCTCAAGTTATGGCCAAAAGAAGGAGGAGGTGAATAATGACCAAACTCTCATCTCCTCTCCTCTCTATCACCATCCCTTTCTCAATCTCTACGCATCAAATGAGCTGAAATGCTCATTAATGGGTTTATATAAGTTAGACCTTGGGCCCAACTTGGACCTGGTCCAACCCTTAGCGTTTTTAGCCCGTTTGGCCCACTTTGGGCCAAAACCTTTAAGATCAGCGCCCGATTTTCAATTCTATATTATTTTTATCCTTTCAAAATAATAAATCAACTTTCAAAATCTTATCTTCCAAAATAGATGGTACTGGACAGACTAGAGCCAGTACTGCCAGCTTAAGTACTAGTACGCATTTTTATAAAAACTTTTCCAAAAAGATACATTTTCCAACTCAGAAAAATTCATTGAAATCAATTTTCACCTTTATATTTTTAAATTAAAACTTCTAAATTTTTAATCTATTTCGGGCACTAAAATTATTTTATTAAAATGGTTTTACGCGAAAAACTCCAGTTTTTACAGCTGCTAATACTCCTCCAGATCTGAACCCCAGGTTTAGTGCGGATCCATTCTGATTGAGGGTGAACCTCGTACAGTTCATTCTCCTTGATGATCCTACTCAAAATGCCATAGACAAGGTCGAATCTTCCGGATCGGAGGAATGCTGTGCCTTTGGTTCTAGCCTCTACCATAGAGACCCTAATCTCCCCAGAAATCGGCTGAACTGATCTCTCGAGAAGTCCCCAACGAAGTCGTAGATTAGCCGTCTGAGAGACGTATATTCAAGCTGGTGGTTCATCATTGTCCGATGAAAGATGCACTTTGAATCCATGTAGAATGTGATAACTTTATGCTAGTTCAACGCATTCATGGTGATGAAGAATGAATATACATCTTAGAATTAATCAAACACAGATCGAAGAGAAATAGTAGTACTTTTATTAATTCATAGGACTCAACAGGGCTCTTCCCCTCAACCTAGGAGGTTTAGAAACTCATAATGAAAGTAAAAATAAAGTAAAAATGAAAATAGGACTGAATGGTGTATGATGTCTCTGAAAATCATGTAAAATACACTTTAAATACTAAACAGATGACTAGTAAGGGTAAAACAATCTATTTAGTGCTAAAATCCACTTCTGGGGCCCACTTAGTGAGTGTTTAGGCTGAGCTTTGATGAGATCCACGTGCTATGAGGTCTCTTGGGCGTGGAACGCCAGCTAGGGGGTCCTCTTTGGGTCTTTGGACGCTGGGCTCTGCTCTTTCGGCGCTGGACACCTGGAAGAGAGCAGGAGGCTGGTGTTGGACGCCAGTTTTGGGCCTTCTAATCTGAAGCAAAATATAGACTATTATATATTGCTGGAAAGCTCTGGAAGTCATCTTTCCGTAGTCATTGAGAGCACTCCATTTGGAGTTCTTTAGGTCCATAAATGATGTTCCGAATGCAAGCAGGTCAGATCCGGACAGCATCTGCAGTGTTTTCTCTGTCTCTGAATCAGACTTTTGCTCCAACTCTTCAATTTCAATCAGAAAATACCTGAAATTGCCCAAAAACATAAAAAATCATAGTAGAATCCAAAAATATAAATTTAACACAAAAACCTATAAAAACTTAATAAAAACTAAATAAAACACACTAAAACTATATGAAACTGATGAATTGCATTTCAAGTGAGATGTCCAAGAGAAAGGGAACGAGGGGAAGAAGCGACGAAGAAAAGAAGTGAATGAAAAAGCATGGCATGACGAAAATGGAGAAATTCAAGATGTTAGATGAACTTCCCTATGGTATGGGGCATGGCGGTCGAACCCCCAGTCTATTCATTTCCAGTTGGAGTAGCTTCTCTCTTCTCGTGGTAAGCCATTTCCTTTTCATGTGTAGCCTAGTCTCTGTGCGTGGATATCTTCTACTATGAAAAGACAAAAAGCGTATAAAATATCCGCTCATCAGTATCATTTGGAAAAAATTTTTGGTTTATATTCCAAGGATTCGAAATGAAATTGCTAATGAATTAGCTCAAACTGCGTCAAGATAAAAAATACTCCCTGAAACATTGGAAAAATTGGCAAAAGTTCATGAAATTCTGGTACCCATCAAAGAAAGAAAGGCCTTGATTTTGGATGAATGGGATGATGATGATTGGAGAAGATCAATTGCTGAATATTTGAAAAATTCCAATATTTGGGTGGATAAAAAATAAAGTTAAAAGCAATGAATTTTGTGTTGATGGCTGATGAGTTGTATAAGAAAGGCATCGATAAAAGTCTTTCTAGGTGTTTGAGTCAATCAGATAAGGATATTGCTCTTGAAGAAGTTCATAGGGGTATATGTGGTGCCCATCAAGTTGGAATGAAAATGAAGTAGGTACTTCAACAAGATCGTGTTTACTGGCCTTCCATGATTAAGGATTGTATTGATTTTGCAAAGGCATGTCAAGAATGTCAACGACATGGAGTGATACAATAGATCTCAGCTTCCAAATTACATTCAATTATTAAGACATAGTCTTTTCGAGGTTGGGCTTTAGATCTGATTGGAGTATACACCCACCTTCGTCGAAAAATCATAAGTTTATTTTGGTGGCAATAGATTATTTTACAAAATAGGTTGAAGCTATTCCTTTAATAGAGGCTGGTCAAAATGAAATTATTAACTTCATCGAGGAGTACATTATTCATCTATTTGGAATTCCTCAAACTTTAAGTACTGATCAAGGGACTATGTTTACTGGTCAGCGCATTAAAAACTTGGCAGCTTTGAGGAGTATTACTATGGTAACTTCAACTCCATATTCTACACAAGCAAATGATCAAGTTGAGACAGCAAATAAAATATTGATCAACTTGATTAATAGGCAAATTGGTCGTAAGCCTCGAACTTGGCATGAGACTTTAAGCCAAGTATTATGGGCTTATTGAAATTCACCTAGAGGGTCAACAAGTACGTCTCCTTATAAATTGGTGTATGGTCATGATGCAGTGTTGCCATTAGAGATTAATCTTAATACCTCAAAAGTAATGAGGTAAGATGATTTGCTGATTGAAGATTATTGGAATGCAATGTATGATGAGTTGAATGATTTTAAGCCAAGAACACATTTTAGCACTTGAAAATATGATCCATCAGAAAAATAACATTGCTCGAAGTTATAATCGTCGAGTGAAAGAAAAGTCCTTTAGCATAGGGAAATTAGTGTTAAAGGTTATACTGCCCATAGAAAGCAAGTCAAAATTCCTTGGTAAATGGTCTCATAATTAGGAAGGTCCTTTTAAAGTGATCGATTTGTATCTCGGAAATGCGTATCGAATTAAGGATATTGATTCGGGGAGTGTGGTTAAATCAATAAATGGAAAATATTTAAAGCAATATCGACGTGCAGAAAGTTAAGTCTAAATATATAGAAAGAGGTACAAGTAATGAAAAGAAGTTTTATCTGAATTAAAATTTGGGAAAGAAAGGCGTTAAAAGCTCTTTAAGTTTGAAACGAAGTTGATCCATTTTGTTACTGAGAGCAGAATAAGCTTCGACTTCATCTTGTTCTTCATTTTGAGCTATGTCGAATCTTCTGCCGATTTCTTCTTGTTTAGTTTCCACTGTGCAAAGTTCTTTGAAGAGTTCCTGCTTCTTTTGTTGCACTGCAGCGTAGGATTCTGCTAACTCAGCTTTTCTTTCTCGAATTCTGGCTAGTTTTTTTTCGAGTTCTTCCTCCCTCTTGTCAAAATAAGCTCGAGTGCTAACAACTTGAGCAACTCTCAAGTCATATTCTTTGTATGATTTTTGCATTGATTGGAGGACAGTGCTAACCTCTTTTGATTCTGTCTCGATCTTGGCTACCCTTCCTTGGCTTCCTTTAACCTATCTTGAGTGATAGCACAATTGTTCGAAACTCTTGTGAATCTCTTTACTATAGAGAAAAATTGAAGAGGAACCTGGAATTCAAGAGAAGAACTCAAGATGTCAGACAAAAGTTTGTTCAAATTAGGTTGTCCAACACATTCGTCAGTAGTATGGGTCAATAGCTTTAGAAGAAAAGTTAATTGCTTGAGAGTGTTGGAGTTGAGATTTGTGGGAAGATTTGATTTGGGTAAATCTTCGGTAATGGGATCCGAGACAGGAATCTTTTCTTCTTGAGTAATTTTTGTCAAAACAGCCACTAATTTAGCTAATTCATCATCTTGGAATTCAGTGGCAGTGGATGGAGCCTCTTTCAAAAGTTTGGGACCTTGTGAAGAAGAGGGGTTAGTTGGTTTTATTGGACTTGGTGTTTTTTGAAGAGGAGGTGTAATTTCTCTAGTCTCTCGAATAGGTGAATTGAAGGTTTGTGTAATGGGAGAATTAAGAATTGAATCAGTATTGATAGGAAAAGGAGGATTAGAAATGTGTACAGTTTGAGGAGATGGGGGTTTTCTTGGATTAGATCCACCAAATTTTGATTTTCAACATTTGAAGGAAGAATGATTTGGATGGGTTTGACCGAAATGACTGTTTGAGCAGAAGAATGTGACTCTTGTGGTTCTGGTCTAGGTCTTTCCAACTCGAGTGCAAGTGATGAGAAAGAAATGGATTGAGCAGTTCCCCCAGCCTTAGACATGATAGAAACATTTGTAAGTGAAATAGTTCAAAGTCAATAAAGAAAATTTAGATCGATAAAAGTTATACCTGGATAGGTTTCTTGCGCTGAAGATGTAGAAATGAAGTTGTTTCTGATGAATCATCCGAATCTGACCCATTGGAAGAAGCAAAAATGTCCGATTAGGATGATTGTTGACTTCCGTCAGAAGTACTTTCACTTGATGATTGTTTCTAAATTAGAATCAGATGGTTAATACAAGGTATGTTCAAATAAATATGATAATGAAAGTTTGAAAAAGAAAGTTCAATTAGGTGTTTAACTTTTTGGAGACTTTGGTTGAAACTTTTTGGACTTTCTTTCGTGGTTGCTTGGGCTATACAGTAGCTTCGATCTTTCTTTTTGGAGCCTTTTTGGATGAGGCTTCAGCTATTTGATGAATTTTTATTAAAGATTCCTTGATCTCATCTAAGGTGCGACTGTATCGAGAATAATATTTGGTCCACCACTCAACAAAAGATTTAGTAACAAATGCAATACATGCATAAGGAAGATGAGAGTAGTTGCTTCGATGCACTGATTGATGTCGAGGCATCTTTGGATATCTTTTTTTGAATAAAATTTGAAATGACAAAGAGTATCATCTTTTCGAGGGACAAGTGATGGGATGGTTTGAAAGAAACTCATTTGTCTGGCAACATAGTGGGGGGCATGAAGAGTTACTTTGAACTGTTATTTTTTATACTGAGGTAATCCAATAGGAAATATTTGAACAACAAGGAGGTTAGCCTAAGTTGTATTGGCCACTTCGTTTTTGTCATCATTGGATGGGAAGAGGAGACGTTCAAACCAGCCTGGTCCGCAGTTTCAATGTAAGAAGGGGGTGAATGTCAGGTCATCATTGTGAAAGCTTTTGCAAGAGTAAAGGAGTGAGAAGACAGACCAGAAGAGGTTTTCAATCGAATTGGCATTTTTGAAATTCGGTTGAAAAGGGGCTAGTCGAAAACAAGAACATAGTTAAAACGTCAAGTCATCTGTTGTTTAAGCTTTAACTAAACAAAAACAAGATACGTTAACCAAAAAATGGAATCAGGATACGGATTCTATAGTCCCACCTAGTTCTTCAGTTAGATCATCCTACTTGAATTTACTTAGGTATTTAATATTCCAAAGGTCATAGTAGAATGATGACCTCTTCTTTTCCCCTGGACTTAGAGCATCGAGTTATCCAAATCATAAAATTGACGCTTGACAACCAAATCTATGAGGAACAAACCACTCAATGAATAGTTTTGATACTACAAGTGAACACCAAAATGAACATATGACATACTATTTATTTTCTGTATATTTTTACTGAAAGAAATTTAATTATAAAGAAGAGACTTACAAAGGCAGGAGTATAAGATGTCCTCCATAAAGTGGATAACAGAAGCCCAATTTTTATGTAAATCACAAATAGTAAAGTCTTTTAAAAAATCATGAACTGAGCAATAGACAGTCTAAAAACCTAAGGACTCTGATCTAAGCATGGTCTAAGAATATGTATAATTATATCTTTACCTCCTTTATTTTTTCACCTTATTAAGCTTATTACTAAAAAAGGTTTATAGGACAATACTCCAAATTCCATACAAAGTATATAATAATTCTACTATTACCTACTATAGGTAAAACTAAGCACCATATATAATAGCAATGGATGTGATGTAACAAATCTGATATTATAGAATCAATAGGAAGTCATTCTAATTTTTCATTTGAGAATCAGGAACAAAGAGCCAGCATAACTCAAATTCATACACACGTATCTATCTGTTCACCATTCAACATATTGGCAACCCTCTTTGTTAGATTTTTATTTTTGAATTCAACCCACCTACACAGTTACAGAGGAAGATTCAATGGTCAATTCCTACCAACATAAAATAATTAACATTTATATACCCATTTTTAGTTCTAAAAAAAGGTAAAAATAAAATACTGATACATAGAAAATCTCACTACACTTTGAAATCATCTACACAAATATTTGAACTCAACAAAACTAAGCTCATCAAAATACGCTACTTTTCAAGGCTGTTTGATATGGTCTTCACCATTTTCTTAAACCAAAGAGCCGTTAGTATGTTATGAGCTATTTATTATCTTCTAAAAATTTATAAGTGGAGGGAAACAAATCATAGGGGATAAAATATGGAAAGATTAAGTCAAAAGGCACAATTGTTGCTCCTATGCATAAGAAAAATATACAGGAAGATAAAAAGCTGCATTACATCACAAAAACAAAGAATAAGATAACACTTAATCCTTATGAAAGAATATAACAGAAAGAAAAAAACCCTCCATGGCCACATTACCTTCTCAAATGCAACAATCAAATTATCTCTGATAGTTGAAATTGACTCTCCATAGCCAAAACTCCTAAAATAATGATAACCAGTTGCTAGCTCATCCTCAGAATATGAAGCCAATAAGGCAAGCTAAAAAGAAGAGGAAAAAGAAGAAATACTTATCAAAATAGCATACAATACCTATAAGGCACACTTCGCATATGAGATGTTAATCTACCAAAAATAAATCAGAGGCACAAACAGTTGAAGAATGCCACAAAGTACCTAATGCTGGGAATTTCCACTAGAAGGCCATAGAGAAGCAGCTTGTAAATAGTAACTAGAAGCTGCTGCAAACTCTCGCTTCACTGAGTCACCTTCGCTATACAGTCTTTTGTAAACAAGCAAGATCACCCAAGTAATTCTAATACCTTATGGATTCTCCTTAATTGTTTATGGATACCACAACTATGACATCAATGTTCTTAAAAGAAAATCTAAAATTTACTAGTGCAGAAAATAAAAAAGGACTAAGTGTATTCAAAGTGCTTTCTCAAATAACTAGTTATCTAAACTTTCACTAATTATTATTTTCCTCCTTCAAAGATACAGGTACACACGCAGCATAACAACTACATATAAATACTGAAATACATACCTCACAACTACTTGGTGGTTCATATGGATCGTCAATACCAGTGAAAAAACCTGCAAAAAACCAAATAATAATGAATAATAGTGATTGCCTCTTATCTTATAATAATGCAGAGATAAAGCTTTTGGAATTTAAGCCATCTATAATTACCGCATCAGCACTTCTTTGTGCTTCTCATGAGTTCTTTCCTTTTCAATCCAAACTTCTTAGCAGAAATATCCAATTGTCCATATGTAGATAAAGTACATCCTTCACCCTTTACCATCATTATAATGAACATTCAAATAGCAAGTGATTTTCATGCACAATGTTTACATGACTTAAAGTATAGGAAGAGATTCATGTATATTAGAATTTTTCGAGAGTTTTTACCATTGATCTAGATTATAAAATATATGTGATGCATTTAAATTCACAAGACACACATAAAAAAGGATTTGACATCTAAGAGACACAAGAAAAATTCTCATTTCTATGCTTTTACTTCTTTACTCAATACTAAAAATTGATTAAAAATGTTAAAATAGACTCATACTTTGTATTTGGTCCTAGCTCAGCTATAATAACAACCATAGTAATTCATATATAAAACACCGTGGTTTACTAACTGTATGTGAAAGTAATTACAATTAAAGAATAAAACCGCTAGTTTATGCATACAAGTTTTCTAAAATTCATCAAACAAAAGCAGAAAAAATAAATCAATTACTCTATTGTAAGCGACCTCTAAATGATTCTCAAGCAGATCAATGGTGTCTTGCATAAGAAACTTCTTTGCCAAATTCCTCTTACTCCTTATCACATTGATCCGATTCGTTGATTGTTTAATCAATGATTTGCTAAAAAATAAAAGGAGATAAACTGCAAAATTGAAAATAAAAAATATGCATAACTACAATCAATGAAAGGTATTAAGAAGGAAGAAAAGAAGCAGAGAAATCAAAGTGCGAAACAATTTCATGATGAATCCCCAATTAAAGAGGCTGTCAGAAATTTTGGAAGATCTGATTTGGTGGCGCGAGGGGATGAACAACAACGACCAGATGAACAATAGCTGCTGGAGATGAATGAAGGCAAGATATTAGGGTTCTGGTGTAGAATTTATAACCCACAAACTAACCGGCAAGTGCACCGGGTCGTACCAAATGGTACCTCAAGTGAATGAGGGTTGATCCCACGAGGATTGATGGACTAAGCAACAATGATTGAATGATTTACTTAGCTAGACAAGCAGAAAAGAGTGTTTGGGTCTCAATTGCATTAATAGTAAATTCAGAAAATCAGAAAGCAAGCAGTAAACAAGTTGTAAAATATATAAGTAAAACAGTTAAGGTTTTAGAGATGTTTATTTTTCCGATTAACTTTTCTTACCAACAAATTTAATCATGCAAGATTCAATTCATGGCAAACTATATGTGACTAAACCCTAATTCCTTAGACCTTTTTAGTCTCCTCTAACCTTCATCAACTGCCAATTCCTTGGTCACTTGATTCTGATTAGAGGGTTAAGTTCAAAACTAGTTTATGTGTCACAAAAACCCTAATTATCCAAATATAAGAGGATTATATGTCACATATCCCGTTAAGTCCAGATACTTAGTGATTTAGGAGAATTTGTTTTCAAGCTGTTGTTCAGGTAAATTGCTTTTCCAAGGTTTACAAAAACTCAATTAGAATAAGGGTCATACTTCCGTTTCACCAGATTCATAAGATGAAGAACGAAAACAAATTCTTGAAATTGAAATCAAAATAGTAATTAAAATAGAGGAGTAATAGTATCAATCCATACAATAAACAGAGCTCCTAACCTTAACAGTGGAGGTTTAGTTGCTCATGGTTCAGAGAGAAAACTAGAGTTCTGAAAAACTGTAAAGTGCATAATGAGGTAAGAGAGAAGAGAAGATCTCGAAGGGCTAATTCTTTTTCTTTTTATATCTAATCCTAATTAATGTAAAATATATTTTCTAAAACTAAATAATATCTTTTCCTATTTGTAATTAAAATTAAAATAAAAATTTTAATCAAAATAAATAATAAATACTCGTTCCCTACTAGATGGATGAATGGGGACCATTCCTTATTAATGAATTGGCACCTAACTTCACTAATGTGAAGTTAAGCGTGGCTGAGGCAACACGCTTTTGTAAGTATAAGCTTTCTTCTTGCGCCTAACTTGGGATTATCCAAGTTAGGCGCCATTATGGCTGTACAGGTTGGAGAGGAAGTGTATACTATGTTCGAAAGCTCTGGAAGTTAGCTTTCCAATGGCGTTGGAATCACGTCAAGTTGACCTCTGTAGCTCAAGTTATCCCTGTTTGAGTGCTAGGAGGTCAGGGTTAACAACATCATCCACTTTCTTCCTCTTCTTCTATAAAACTCCATCAAATCTATCCAAATGCTACCTGAAATAAACAGAATTGCAAAAAACTCAAAGTAGCATTCATAGTGGCTAAAAAGTATTTAAATCTTGATTAAACTTACAATTCAAATGCAAATTCACTAGGAAAAGATAGGAAAGATGCTCATGCATCACAATACCAAACTTGAATTGTTGCTTGTCCTCAAGCAACTAAAACTAATATAAACTTAGGATGTGAATTTGCATGAGAAGTGAGTACTCAATTAAGCTCCCGTCTCTTCTTAAAGTGGGGTTTTTACACTGCAACTCTGAATAGTTCTGGCATCTCACTATCCTTTGAATCTGAGGAAAGTTACTATCATTTGGAACTAGAATCCGGATAATATTATGAATTCTCTAGCCTTTTTACTTCAGATAAATCCTTGAACATAACAAATTTTCTTTTATTTTTTTTCTTTGGTGCTTTGCACCTTGAGCCTAGCTGTGACTTTAAATGCTTTGTCTCAAGCTTTACTTGACACAAAAATACCACAAGCACTTAACTGGGGAACTCTCTTTTTAGTTCTGGTTTTTCTATCAGTTACTCCCAGAAAGTGGTGTTCAAAGCCTTTGGCATACTCTGTATTTGCAGTTAATCTCGACTCTTAGTGCTCTATCTCAAGGGTTACTTGATACATTCACACCACAAGCATATGACTGGAAAAATAACTCTTTGAGCTTTTAATCATATTAGACCTTCCCAGCCATTGATTCTCAGAGTCTTGGACCTTGCTTTTTTTTTATTTTCTTTTTGCTGTTTCTTTTGCTTCAAGGATTAAGCTTTTGTTTAAGTCAGAGAATTCATAATAGTTCTCTAAATTTCTATTTCTCATGCATCAACATCCTTTGATTCAAATTCAAATTTGCACTATTCATATCATGCATTCAAAATCACAGATAATACTACCATATTTAAGTAAATAAGACTACTCTTAAATATAACTCAATTTCTCATGCAATACATCACTTCTTTTCTTCTTCTTTTGATTTTTCAAGTTCAGTGAGCAAAACATGAGACATCTTTTTCAAACTAAAACAAACAACAGAATTAAACTAGGACCTAGAAATTAAAATTACTAGAGATCATGCAGACATTTAATTAAAATAGCAGAAGACAGAAATATAACAATAAGAACGGAAGGAAATAGGAAGTGAAAAAGGAACTAAACCACCTCAGTTATCACGGTGGCCATCTCATTCCTGAGGCTGTGCTCCTTCGTGGAGATGATTCCCCTCCCTTTGGTGCCATTGATGATAGGATAGCAGAGAGCTTGCTCGACCTAACACCAAACTTAAAAGTTTGCTTGTCCTCAAGCAAAGAAAAATTGAAAATGGGGAACATAAAAAGCGCATGGAGGAGTAAAAACAAAAATTATTGCAAAAGAAGCTGGGAATAAAAAAAGGGCTAGAAAGATTAAAATTTAAATTTATATATATAATTATTATTATTATTATATTATTTATTTATTTATTTATTTATTTATTCATTTTTTATTTTATGAAATTGAAAAAAGAATTAAAGGGACGTAGGGAGGGGGGAGGGGGTAGTGTGGTGGATATGGGACGTTGGGAGAAAGAACTTACCCACTTTGACCAAGATATTCTCCACTAATCCATATGTAGGCTTTAGAGATTTGTCTGCCATTTGTAATGCTATCCTTGTGGATTGTGCCTCTTGGATTTGCAACTTCTTCATCACAGACAATGGCATTAGATTTATGCTTGCACCTATCACATAGGGCTTTCTCAAAGGTGGTGCTCCCAATGGTACATGGAATTTGAAAGCTCCATGGATCTGGCATCTTCCTTGGCATGTTATTCTGAATTATGGCACTACATTCCTTAGTCAGGACCACTGTCCCATCTCCCTTTAAAGGCTTCTTCTTTGACAATAACTCCTTCATGAATTTGACATAGAAAGGCATTTGCTCCAAAACTTCAACAAAAGGAATATTAATTTGTAACTTTCTAAAAATTTCCAAGAACTTTGAAAACTGCTTGTCATTGGTCTCTTTTTGAAGTCTCTGAGGATATGGCATCTTAGGCTTGTTGGTGCACGAATCCCCACACTTCGTACAACTGAACCAGCAAGTGTATTAGGTCGTCCAAGTAATAAGTGAGCGAGTCAGCGTCGATCCCACGAGGATTGTGGTTTGAAGCAAGCTATGGTTATCTTGCAGGTCTTAGTCAGGCGAATCAAGAAGTTGTTGGTTTTGTGAGATCTGAACTAGGTTGATATGTTTACAATGATAATCTTAAATCTTAGATAGTTCAGGCTTGGAGTTGCTTTGTCCTTCTGGATTAACTCTGGTCTTCAATTGTGAATGATTTCTTCAATGGCAGGCTATATGTGATTGACGCTGGTTTGAGAAGCCGCCAATACTCCTCCAGATCTGAACACCAAGGTTAGTGCGCATCTAGTCTAATTGAGGGTGAAGCTCCGACAGTCCATTCTCCTTAATGATCCTACTAAAAATGCCACAAACAAGGTCGGGTCTTTCGGATCAGAGAATGCTACGCCTTTGGGTTTTAGCCTCTACCACAGAGACCCTAATCTCCCAATACCTCGGCTGAACTGGTGTCTCGAGAAGTCCCCAACGAAGTCATGGATTAGCCGTCTGAGAGATGTATAATCAAGCTGGCGGTTCGATACTTTCCAGTCACGTATTCACACGAACCCAAGTAGACACGGGTGGTTGTCAGGCACACGGTCTTAGTATGAAGAACGGAGCTAATTGTCACGGATCATCCCATTCATCATGTTGAAGAACGAATATACATCTTAGAATTAAATCAAACACGGATTAAAGAGAAACATTAATACTTTTATTAATTCATATAACTCAGCAAGGCTCCTCCCCTCAACCTAGGAGGTTTAGAAACTCATATTGATAGAAAATACAATGATAGAATTCGAAATGTGCTGGAAGTGATCCTAAACAAGTGTGATCCTCTCTCTTAAATACTAAAATAATGACTAATAAGGATAAAACAGTCTTTTCAGTGCTAAAATCCACTTCTGGGGCCCACTTGGTGAGTGTTTGGGCTGAGCTTTGATGAGATCCACGTGCTAGGAGGCCTCTAGGGCGTCGAACGCTGGCTAGGGGGTCCTCTCTGGGCGTTTGGATGCCTGGTCTCCTCCTTTGGGCGCTGGACACCTGGTCTCCTACTTTGGGCACTGGACGCCTGGAAGGGGGCAGGAGGCTAGCGTTGGACGCCAGTTTTGAGCCTTCTATTCTAAAGCAAAGTATGAACTATTATACATTGCTGGAAAGCTCTAGAAGTCATCTTTTCATATCCATTGAGAACGCACCATACGAACGTTTATAGCTCCAGAAAATTTCTTACGAGTGTAAGGAGGTCAGATCCAGACTACATCTGCAGTGCTTTCTCTGTCTCTGAATCAGACTTTTGCTAACTTTTGCTCCAGCTCTTCAATTTTAGCTAGAAAATACCTAAAATTGCATAAAAATACACAAACTCAAAGTAGAATCCAAAAATGTGAATTTAACACTAAAACCTATGAAAACTTCATAAAAATTAAAAAACCATGCTAAAAACTATATGAAAATGATGCCAAAAGGCGTATAAAATATCCGCTCATCACTTGTACTCAGGAGCCTGAGGCAATGTCAGATGTGTGTCAAGAGTGAATGGAAAAGGATTGTCTGCACGCCTAGGTGGGTGTGTTCAACCTCCTCATTTTTCTCCTCCAGAACTTTTTCAACTGGCTCCTTGGTAACTTGTTCTTCCATACTTGCCACTTGTCCACTTATCAAGGTAATAGCCTTGCACTCCTCTCTTGGATTTTGAATTTTGTTACCAGGAAGGCTATTAGTGGTCTTCTGATCAATTTCAGCAACTTTTGTGGCTATTTGACCCATCTGAACCTCCAAGTTCTTGAGTGATGCTCTAGTTTCTTGTACAAAACTTGCAGCTAATGATTCCAATTTAGTGGTTTTCTAAGGTTGAGAAGTTGTTTGCTGAGGTTGTTATTGTTGGGATGACTGAAACTGGTGGTTATTGAAATTATTCTGATGAAAACTGCTTTGAGGATTATTAAAATTCTATGGCCTCTGAGGTTACTCTCTCTACCCAAAATTTGGGTGATCTCTCTATCCCTAATTAAAGGTCTTGGCATATGGATCATTGTTGGGGTTTCTAGGAGCATTCCCCATAAAGTTGACTTGTTTAGGAGAAAATTGAGTATATTCATAATTCTCACCTTGAATGAAGCCACCATTCATGTTATATGGAGCCTCTTGAGGGGCATTCTGAGCACTAACAGCTGAAACATGCATCACACTCAAGTGTTGAGTAAGCATATTGATCTATTGAGATATAACCTTGTTGTGAGCAAGAATAGCATCCAAGGTATCCACTTCCAAGACTCCTTTCTTCTGAGGAGCCCCAGAGTTCATAGGATTCCTATAAGAGGAGTAAAGATATTGGTTGTTAGCAACCAACTCAATAAGCTCAGTAGTCTCTTCAGGCATCTTTTTCATGTGCAATGAACCACCTGTAGAGTTGTCTAAACATATTTTGGCCATTTCAAAGAGGCCATGATAAAAGATCTCCAGCTTGGTCCATTCAGAAAACATGTCAGGAGGGCATTTCCTGGTCATCAGCTTGTACCTCTCCCAGGCTTCATAGAGGGTCTCACCATCTCTCTGCCTGATGGTCTGAACATCCACCCTTAGCATAGTCAGCTTCTGTGGTGGAAAGAATTTGGATAGAAATCCATTGATCACCTTGTCCCAGGTGTCCAGGCTTTCCTTGGGGTGAGAATCAAGCCACTGCTTTGCTCTATCCCTCACAGCAAATGAAAAGAGCATGAGCTTGTAAACCTAAAGATTCACTCCATTTGATTTTACAGTGTCACAAATCTACAGGAAGTTAGAGATGAATTGGTTTGGATCTTCCTGTGGGAGTCCATGATACTGACAGTTTTGCTGCACCAGATTGACTAACTGAGGCTTCAGCTCAAAGTTGTTTGTAGCTATATGAGGCACCACAATACTATTTCCATAGAAGTTAGGACTGGGAGCAGTGTATGAGCCAAGCATCCTTCTAGGTTGTTCATTCTCATTCTAATTTACCACATTAGCATTGACAACATGATTAGGATCCATAGTAGACTCTGCAACTTCCTTTTCACAGGTCTCACTGAGATTTTCACTAGCTTTATAGAGTTTAGCTTGTTACAAATGCCGTCTGAAGGTCCTCTCAGGTTTAGGATCAAGAAGGGGCTCTTTATCCCTGTTCCTGCTCATAAACAAACAAAAAACAAAGGAAAGTGGGAATCAATACGTTAGAGTGTAGAGAATTCCAATGAAGTAACCTATGTAAAAGAAATAAAGTAAAATAAACTGAACAACTAAAGCAGAACAATTCATAAATCACTGAACAGAAATTGGGAAAAAAAATTTTGAAAATTAAAAAAATAAAAATAAATATAAAAATTAAATAAAATAACAAGGGGACACCAAACTTAATTTCAAAAATTAAGAAACCTTAATTGATGCAGAATTTGAAAATTAAAGCCAAAAAACAATTATAACTAATAAAATAGAAAAATAAAAATAAAATTAATACAAGGGACAACGAAAGTAAAATGAAGCAAAATAAAATAAAAAGAAGACTTTTGAAATAAAGGAAAAATAAAATAAACAAGATAAACTAATTAATTTTAAGAAACGAATAAAAGCAAATGAAAATTAAAAGAAAGGTAAAAGGAAAATGAGAAAAGGAGGGTACGCAAACGAAGAAAAAAAAAAGAAAAAATAAATGGACAATAAAAATTAATAATACTAAAAAAATTAATTAAAACAAAAATAATCTAATCTAAGCAATTAAACAATGAGTAGTTGTCAATCACAACCAATCCCCGAAAACGGCGCCAAAAACTTGGTGCGGAATTTATAACCAACAAACTAACCGGCAAGTGCACCAGGTCATACCAAGTAGTACCTCAAGTGAATGAAGGTCGATCCCACAAGGACTAATGGACTAAGCAATAATGATTGAATGATTTACGTAGTTAGACAAGCAGAAAAGAGTGTTTGGGTGTCAATTGCATTAACAGTAAATTCAGAAAATCAGAAAGCAAGCAGTAAACGGATTGTGAAATATATGAGTAAAATAGTTAAGGTTTCAGAGATGTTTATTTTCCGGATTAACTTTTCTTACCAACTACTTTAATCATGCAATATTCAATTCATGGCAAACTATATGTGACTAAACCCTAATTCCTTAGACCTTTATAGTCTCCTCTAACCTTCATCAACCGCCCATTCCTTGGTCACTTGATTCCGATTAGAGGGTTAAGTTCAAAACTAGTTTATGTGCCACAGAAACCCTAATTATCCAAATATAAGAGGATTATATGTCACGTATCCTGTTAAGTCTAGATAATTAGTGATTTAGGAGAATTTGTTTTCAAGCTGTTGTTTAGGTAAATTGATTTTCCAAGGTTTACAAGAACTCAATTAGAATAAGGGTCATACTTTCGTTCCACCCAGATTTATAAGATGAAGAACAAAAACAAATTCTTGAAATTGAAATCAAAATAGTAATTAAAATAGAGGAGTAATAGTATCAATCCATACAATAAACAGAGCTCCAAACCTTACAGTGGAGGTTTAGTTACTCATGGTTCAAAGAGAAAACTAGAGTTCTGAAAAACTGTAAACTACGGAATAAGGTAAGAGAGAAGAGAAGAGCCCGAAGGGCTGATTCTTTTCCTTTTTATATCTAATCCTAATTAATGTAAAATATATTTTCTAAAACTAAATAATATATTTTCTTAATCAAAATAAATAATAAATACTCGTGTTCTGCTTGATGGATGAATGGGGACCATTCCTTATTAATGAATTGGGGCCTAACTTCACTAAGGCGTGGCTGAGGCAGCACGCTTTTGAAAGTATAAGCTTTCTTCCAGCGCTTAACTTGGGATTATCCAAGTTAGGCACCAATATGGTCATACATGTTGGAGAGGAAGTGTATACTATTATATATCGTTGGAAAGCTCTAGAAGTTAGCTTTCTAATTCCACTGAAATCACGTCAATTGAACCTTTGTAGCTTATGTTAATCTTGTTTGAGTGCAAGGAGGTCATGGTTGATAGCATCATCCACTTTCTTCCTCTTCTCCTATAAAACTCCGTCAAATCCATCCGAATGTTACCTGAAATAGACAGAATTGCACACAACTCAAAGTAGCATTAATAGTGGCTAAAAAGTATTTAAATCTTGATTAAACTTACAATTCAAATGCAAATTCACTAGGAAAAGATAAGAAAGATGCTCACGCATCAGGTTCATCATTCACATCACTCACACTTTCTCATACGCAGCAACACTAATCACTCTTTCATCGGGAGCATTCGATCTAAAACCTCTGCATCAGGCTTCCATGCCACAATAGATCTAAAGATCTTAGAGAAAAAGCCGCGTTACTCAGAGAGAGAGAGAGAGAGAGAGAGAGAGAAGAGGTAATTAACACATTCCAGAGGAAAAGAAGAGAAATGAGAATTTTGTATACAAACCTAGAAGTGAGAACGCAGATCGCATCAATAGAAGCTCTAAACTCTGAAGTGGCATTTCTGGAGGAGAACATTCACTCTCACGCACTATACTTGCTAACCTAGGTTTGCATAAATGAGGTTTTCCTTTAATTAATAAAGGAATATATCGGTGGTTCTAACCACCAAAATCACAAAAACTGCCATATTCAAAAAGGAAGTTACGGCAACAATATGTATGGCCGAAAATAAAGAAAATTATGGCGGTTACAAAGAATCGCCCTAATAATAATGTCATTTTAAACAATTTTTTGTAGTGTAACATCAACAAAAATTAGTTATGGATAGCATTATTCAAAATATTATTATTTAATTTGGTTGGATTTGGTTCATCAAAAAACTTGGATGTGTACCATTACTCTTTAAGAGCTAGCAACTAATTTCATACTATATAGCTCGTTGACTCTAATTATAGTGTGATTCAACTTTCTCGCAAGAATCGTACTACATAAGTATCTTTCATACAACTTAAAGACTACACAAACATTCACTTGTGCACACACAAGGTGGCAATCACCTCAAATTTTCTAACAGATAGGCTTTAGTTTAATGAAATACGTGGTAACTAACGCTTATGTTTAGAGAGAACAACTCTTCATTTTAGCTCAATGATTCTGAATACATTACTTGATAAAATCAGTATTTTAAATAATTCCACAAGTCTAGAGTATTTCTATTCTACAATATACTACTTTGTGCAATTTCATGATTTAGAGACAATTTCATCCACGACACGATGAATGTATTACATCAGTCACACGCCTCAAAGCAAGGATCATCTGATCTTCAGTGGATTTAGACATAGATCCATCAATGAAGCAGATTTTATTCTTTTATTTAGAGCAAACTACATGGATTAGAACAAAAAGAAGAGTAGTTTTGATGGTCTAATACCTTAGCTATAAGAGGAACACCTAGACTTTTCTTTATAGGTAAGTATAAGGAACTCATTGGACCCGTCATCGCATTCAAGTTCGCACATGATGCTGAAATCTATAGCGTCTTGATTTACGTAACTAACTATGCTAAACTTTGTATATTCCCAAATTCAGACTCAAAAAACATGGCAAATTCTCCATCTCTAAGTTAATGATCTGAGGATTTATGGTTGAATGATGATCAGAAGTGTCCTTTCAAGAATCAAAGGTGCATATCTCAATTATAAATTTTAAGCAACTCTCAATCCTCATGCATTGCACCATGTTAAAAATGTGGTGATTCATTTAGAAATTCCAGAGAAAGTAATGAAGAGTGAAAGCAAATTTGATATGATACACAGCATGATGTACTACAAGAGTTACTTGATTACAAAGTTACCTACTACTACTACTACTACTACTACTACTACTACTACTACTACTACTACTACTACTACTACTAACTTCCTGACAAATATCTTCACACATTAATCACATTTTCTAACCAACCAAACTAACTCGTTGATTAAGTATAATCACTAACTAATTCTCCTATCTCATCTATAACTAAATCACAAATTGGTTAAATTAAAAGTTAGCAACTAATTCCACATACTATACAGCTCACTGACTCTAATTACAATGTGATTCAACTTCCAACTATTACTTCAACAAATATCAGGATGAAAAATTTATACATACTATATATTTGAACTTTCTCGCAACTTGAGAAAAGATTTTTTTCACTTTTCACAATCTGTGATATGTTTTTTCTTTAAACTTCCTTTTGATTTTTCTATATTCTATGAGAAGAATTTTTTTCCTCAAAGAGTGTGATAAATAGTCTGAAATGATGGATTCAACATTTTGTAGGGTGCGATAAGTATGCTTTTGCATATTAAGTTGATGAAAAATCTTTAAAAATTACATTTCTGTCTATATACACCACTGAGGGGGCTGCAATTATTCCTATTGTAATAGTTTTGATTTAATTGTGATAATGAATAAATATTACTTGCATGCTTTATTCAAGATTTTATTTATTATTTTTTTAAGTATACAATTTTGTTTTATAGAAAAAGTAGATAGAATTACTTTAGATGATGCAACAAATGCATTAAAAATCCATATTATAATACTACAAAATTAATACAAAATCACAATTAGAATTTAACATTAAACGAACAATACAATATTAGATGCAATAAAGACAATAGTACAACACAACAACACTATATTTCATAGATTTTATTTTTCTTCTTTTATCATTTTTAACCAATTTCATGAATAGCAAAGAACTATGTCTGTGTGCTAGACTTCTACTAATTCGAAGAAGATATGTCTTATCATGGACAACTGTCCACTGTGGCTCCCACTAGTAACACCTCTGATGCCACCACTACTTTCAATACCTTCGCCACCACTATCATCATCATCACCATCATGTCTAGTATTGTTGGTAGGATTAACAATATAATCGTCAGCATCATTGAATTCCTCTTCAGCTTCATTCTCATTCGTAGCATCATTACCCTCCTCGTGAACTTGCTATGCACTAACATCCAATTTGAACTCGATAAGGTTATGCCTATTGTTGAATCCAACTTCAGAGGCACTCTCTTTGCTGAGGGTTGTCGAACCCCAAAGCTATAAAATTTCTAAGTTATGAGTAGTCCAACTGCTGAACTAAACTAATAGTTGGTTTAATGAAACATTATCTATTAGGAAAATATTGTTTGCAGTTAAGGTTCTAGTGCTTGGCACGGTTGATAAAAAGGAAAATATTATTTATGGGATGGAAGTTGGGATTGATAAAAAGAATAATATTATTCATGGGATAATAGTTGTTGAGGTTGGGATTAGTAAAATGGATAGCATTACTGCGGCAGTTGTAAGTTGTAAAATTGGTTGTAAGGTTGTTAAAGTTGTGGTAGTCATGACTGCGGATCAGATGCGGCTGTAGTTATTGTGGTGAAGGTAGATGTGGTGGATACTGTCTCTAAGTAGGATCTTGCGAAATTTTATTAAATAATGCCAAATGATCACCGAATTGTATGGTAGATGAGGTTCCTCCTTTTTTTGTCGTGGATAGGTTGGGAACCCAACAAACCCGAAGAATAGAAATCGGATAACAATTCAAATAGTTGACAAAGCTAACTCCCTCCCTTATGCTAATCGTGCAATATATCCCACCAATGGAACATAAGCTCTCTTTCTCATGACTACGCCTCATATAATGCTTTGTGAAGTCACTGCCGGTGCCTCTAACAGAACCTCCTATGAGCACCGTGCTGATGGCAAGAGGAGAACTTTTCCCCTTTTGGAGGAGGGCGCTGAAGATCCGGTGTAACTGCTTCTGATCTGATATCCCTTCACGGTTGCAAGGGTGAGCAATGTTGCCTGTGCACCCTATTTGTTCTCCCTTCCATCTTATCTGGATTTGATCGCCTATAAGGAGTGGTGTTACTTTCATCGTTGTGGAGCTTGCTGTCGTCGATGAGGATGCTCTCGAATTCCTCTCTTGATTGATGATTTTTGCAACCAAGGGAGGGGGTTGCAACTCTATCAGCTCAGAAGTATCCATGTTTCTTTCATTTTTTCAATAGTGTGAGCCAACATGTTCTCTTGTCTCTGGAATCCAAGTAAACCCGCATTGTCAGAGCATTCTAGAGATGTTGATGATATCATGAAAAATTGGGTCGATCTCCCAAAGTTTTGCTCCAGCTTTATCTATCTAGATGAGAGCGAGATTATCTGTTTCTATTATCACTCTTGTTAAGTTTAAATTTGTTGTTAAAATCACTGTTCCCTTATTGCTATTGCATCTTCCATGAGCACTGATGATGCTTTAATTAAGATTATAGTACCCCCTAACATTCTACCACTACTATCTCTAATTACAGTGGTTGCCGCTCTTTCGTTAGAGTTCTTAGAAAATTAGGCATCTATGTTGATTTTTGTCCAGTCCTTCAATGACGGTCTCCATTTCACAGGTAACCTTTCTCTATTCCTTACTTCCTTGTTGGATTGGTTAGTAGTTTTTGTTGCCTTCTTGAATTTTTCTTTGTTGGATATTGGCATAGAGGATAGTGGTTTTAGGATCTGGTTTGATGTAATTAAAAACTGTCGAATTTCTCATTTTTCAAATTGACCATATAATTAGACCTAGGCTACTCCATCCGTTATCCCATTCTTCTTTGGTTCCCTCTTTAAGTTGTCTCAATTTAGCTAATAGCCACTTTCCTATTGAATTCATTTAATGTAGAGTAGGAGTATATTGAACTTATGCCCCAAATCATATAGCTGTGGTCCACTTACACAACAGTAAGGCATGCTCTGTTGTTTTCGATTCTTGCAAACAAATAGGGCTAATAGCCTTGTCAGTAATCCTCTTTTTACATAAGCTACCTCTTATTGGTAGAATATTCTCTACTGCTTTCTGAAGAAATATTCTGATTCGTTGGGGAACTTCATCTCCCAAATTTCTTTTCGTACATCCTTCAGGTCCATGCTCGAACTTGGCATGCTCTCTTGACTTGCTTTTTCTTCTTTCTTGCCTATGTAATATCCGATTTTAACTGTGTATTTTCCAATTTCCTTGAACGACTAAATAAATACATCTTCTCCGTTGAATTTCTGGTTGGAGTTTGTAGGATTTTGTTCCTGATGAATAGAGAAAATAGTTTCTGAACTCTCCTCAAGCTCCACCCTCCCTCTTGATTTAGAAAGTCTACCACTCTCGTGTAGATTTGATTATCCCCTCAAATCGGCTCTTCGAAGCCATGAACCAAGTTCTCCTCCCAAATATTCTCTTTGGTTACATCACCTAAGGTCCACTTCCCATCAAGAAGTTCCTGTCTTGTATAATGATTTTCGATACTCAAGTCAAGTACTTTTTATTCTTAGCTTTCCAAAAGTTCCCTTAGGAAAAATATATTGTTTTAAAAATTCTCTCCCATAATGCAGTTGGGTTCTTCATAATCCTCTAAGATTTCTTTAGCTAGTTGGGGTGTGTTTTAGTGGTGAAAATTCTTGAAATTCATACCCATCTTTCTTGTTTTCACTCATTTTGTCCAAACTCTTTTTTTTTTACAGGAAGAAACGTTTTTCATTCATAAGAAGGCCAATCAGCACTTACAAATGTCAAAGAAATATCAATTCTAAATAGATAACAAGAAGATAGATATCCTATATATTGAACTAAAATTTGATAACAAGCCCAATATTCGATTATTAAAAATCTTAACAAGAAGAAACAGAGACCAAACAGAATCTCTTTTGTTTCTAAATCTACACACATGTGCTGCAAGCCAATAAAATACATCTTCTTCTTCTCCATATAGATCTGAAATATTTTCTAATTCTGAAAGTTTATCTATAAACAAAACTATTTCTTCATAGAGTTTTCCTTCAAGATCTGAAAAGATCTGTATCATTAAAATACCACCAGCAACCATAAAGGGAACCAAAATGCCACCACAAACAAGGGGGCAAAACCACTTATGGGTTATAAAATTAGGAACACAAAACTAAGCTTAGGTCCGAAGGAAGGTTATTTAAGATCTAGAAATGGATTTCAAATCTAAATCTCTAAAAGAAAGTCAGAAAAATAGAAACAAACCAAGAAACAGGAAGCAAGGAGATAAGAGAGAAGAAGATAAAGAGGTGACAGAGCAGTGTGGGCAGAGGTGGAGGAGAAAAGAGAACAGAGGAGAAGGAAAAAGGAGGAGAAAGGAGGAGAAAGAAGGGGAGACAATGGAGACAAAAAGAGAGAAAATGTTAAAGGAGACGGAAGCATAGGAGGGCCACCGCGGCCTAAATTGAGGCGGCGGCGGCAACCATCAAGAGAGCTTTGCGGTTTACCTCAACGGGAGAGAGAAAGAAAGGAGCTGCGCTCATTTTGTCCAAATTCTTTCAATGTATACTTTTATTCTTTTATAATGATCTGCACCAAAACCTTGCTATTTTGATACCGAGATTCTTGTAAAAAATTTTTGGGAATATGAATACACTTATAACATATGATAGAATTGCTTGAATGATGGTTTTTATAAGTATCCTTTTTCTGCTTGGTTCAGTAAGTTCTCATTTTATTCCTCAAATTTTCTTTTATTTTTTCTAAACTCCCTTCTCTGATTTTTACCTAACGTCATAATTGATCACAGTGATTGAGATGGAACTAACTCAATCAAATAAAAAACTAATCGATCTCACTGGACCAAAATAAAAAATACTCAAAAAAATAATTTGGTATATTTTTTGTCACTTAAAAACGATACCAAAAAGAGGTTGAAGATGGAGGAGAATTTGTGTCTTTTAAAGTCTCTTCCAAACTAGCGCGTGACCTATGCAATTGCACGGGAACTTCGACATTATTTATAATACCAAAATTTTTTTGCTTCATAAACATTTTGAATTTTGTTAATATGAATGTCCAATAATCAGAGACATGTTACACGTGACTTTTTTTCATATCAGAAAAACCAAATTATATTAGATAGATACACATATCATTTCATATCATTACTAAGTAACATTAGTTCATGACAAACTAACAAATTCATATACTATACATATTTAAATCTTGGAATATCAACAAGTGAGATATAATATTAATTCCAAAAGTAATGACACTAGTTCATGTCAAACTAACTTCACATACTATACATATTTAAATCTTGGAAGATCAAGAAGTCTAGATTTCAAATGTGATATCCCAAAAATAATACCATTAAATTTCAAACCACCTAGATCATTTAAATCTACTCACATAAACTCGAATTAAATGATCTTTTTTGAAAACCATTTGAAAAACACATAAATCTCTAGGTTTAAGTTTATGCATTTTCACAAAATATTTTCACTTAGGACCAATTTTGTATTCTTGTTCTTTATTTGTTCTTTTTAGCACATTCATGGGGAACTTTTCAATATTAGTTGATGGTTCGACAATGAAATTCCAGTCCCGTGTTCCTCCAGTATAAAGTAATAACTTAGTAAAGTTATATGGAATATACTGTGTAAAAAAAATAATTAATTACAATATAAAAAATAAACTAACATATAATTATAAAATCATAATTATAAATAGTTAAAAATCGATCAGCTTTGATGTCATATTTAGTTAAACTTTTGTAGTGATGACAAACAACAACATATCTATTCAAGAATTATTTTTTTAGTATGATCTGAACGATAATTTACAAAACGAAAATTATAAAACTAAAATGACAGGAATAAAAAGCAGAAAATTATGTTGCAGAACATCCCCAAAAATAAAATAAGTTCTTTATCTAATGTACGTTGTTTGTAAAGTACTTATGAACCATCAATAATTTTATAAAGACAAGACAAAATTAAGAATACATGTAACATAATATTTTATACTCTAAAATCAGAAAAATATCAACATACCCTCTGTTTTTTTTTCTTGATGTATTTTTCTCGATCTCTTCATCTGTATTATTTTTTTTATAATCCCTGTAAATCAAATTAAAACTTGAATGTTGAAATGAAATTAAAAAAGTATCATAAATCAGAGGACAACTATTTGAGTAAAAAATAAAACAGTTACAAAACACTTCCCTTAACAATATAACACCTATTTATGCAGTTTCGATTAGCATGGGTTGCCATGTAGCATGAAATGTGGGTTTTGTAGCCTTCCTGAAAATATTTATACAAAAACAAAACATTCGTTATTATTAATTTACTAACCTTTTCAATAGAATAAAAACATAATTTTTCTCAAATTTAACAACTCTAAAGAAGGGAATAATACTAAAGAATCCAATACCAAATTACATTAACTAAGAAATATTTTTTACTCAAGAAAATTCAAAATCTAATTGAGAAATATAACAATCAAGAAAATACTTACAATAATGAAGTATGAACTTTTACCCAGTTGAACACTACTCACTACTCAGACATACGAAGCGTTGCCCTAGAAGAAACTTTGAGAAAACCTTCAAACTTCTCTTTCCAATTATTTTTTACAATGTAATCTTCTAAAGTTATTTAAAGCACATAATTTTTATTGGGCTTTTTACCGGGTTAGTCAAATTTGTTTTTTATTGGGCTCTTCTTATCTTTAGTACAGAATTTCAAATTTTTTTATCACACAATACATTGAGATTTTTGAGCTTATATGTTGTTACAACCTAGTGAACCTACAATATACAATCAATAATATATAAATATCGACTATTCTACTATTTATCTAATTTTTAGTTTATTTTTTGTCTTTCTTTTAATGTTTGTTTTATCTTTTATGTATAACACCTTATTATATTTAGTATTTTCCTCATGGTTATATCACAAAATGTTCGTAACTAATTCTATTTCTACTATTGTAAAGTTCTCAGAAATAATATATAATATTCTTTTGACTCTAGATGTTTCCCTTTTGGTTTCTTGCCATACATTTCTCTAGTGCAGTCCGTGGGCTTTATTCGGGTATAGGTACTGGATCCGAACCAGATAACCAACTCGGATATGGATCCTTGAGACCCTACCTCTGAAGGCTGAACTCTAAAGTCGAAACTCTCGTCTTAAGCTCTCAATTTTGGAATCTGGACGAAGCTCTGTTGTTCCTTTGAAGGTCACCGGCGCATGCTGCAATCATCATTCTTGTGTTAAGTGATTGTTTATTTACATTGTTAATCGCCGCCTAAGGCCGCCCTCCATACCAAGCCACCACTATCCCATCGCAAGCTCGATTCCATGCGCTTGGACGGCAATTCCAGCTGATGCGGAAGGACGCAATTTTAACGCGATCTTTGCTACCTTGAAAAGGAACACTGTAACCTCTGAGCTTCAGCTTATCCCCTTTTTGCAACAATGCGCGTCGTAGCTGCTCGCTTTTCTAACGTAAGCTCCAATCTTAACCTTCATTTTTGCCATTTCTATTCTCCAATTCTTTTTAATGCTTAGTAGGTACTTATTAGCTAAATCATTTTATTTCTCTTTTTTTGTTTGGTCGTATTTATGTAAGAGGAGACACGTGATCAGTCTTCAATCTCGTAATGTTTGGTCGTAATCTCGTGGCTTTTCAACCTGCTGACATTGTGGTTAAAATTTGAAAATGGAACATCAGGAGATAACTTGATGCAACAGTCAGTTTCACTTTTGCGCATCAGGGATCCCTTGTTTAAAAGGATAGGAGCTTCTAGGTTGACTCGATTCGCAATAGATGGTATTTTTTGTACTGTCTATATATATACCTCTCTATTGCTTGCTATTAATATTTTATGACACACTTATGTGGAAATAAAATGGAAGCTATTCGTGGTGTATTTGCCTTCTTTTTTTTCTATGGGGTTAATTTTTTTTTGCCAAGTAGATTCCATTTCTTACGACTTGTAACTTGCGACTAGCATACTTTTGTTGTCCTTGTGCTTTGTATTATGGGGAAGAGTTTATGAGACTTTGAATTGGTTGAGAATAGTGTTATGGATTTCTTTTGAACTGGTTATGCATAGTTACTAAGATTTTTACCGATCTTCAGTCGCTGGCTTTTATAGATGAAAGAGCTACTCCATTTTTATTTGTATATTTTTTTGAGTAAAGACATATGTTTCAGTTATTCAAAACTGAATTTTGCTCAATAACTGAGAAATTGTCTTGACAATTGACACTCTTTGCTTGTTTGTGCCTTTATTGAGTATTCTATGTTTATAATTATCTATCCATAGTTTACAATATGGCAGTGAATAATGATGCTCATGAAACTGATTTAGAATAGTATCTTATGATGCATTATTTTTTTGGATATTCACTACCTACTGTATAAGTTCATAGCAAAAAAATTTTCACTTCCTATTTTCTGAAAGATGAAAGAAGGATGAAGATACTTGAGATGGGTGGAGCTGAATAGCTCTTAAATATGTTAAGCATGGCTAAGGATGGCCGCACACAAAAGCAGCTTTGGAGGCTCTTGCTACAGTTTTACAATCAGGTTCTACTTTAAAGTCTGATTCTAAATGTGTTATTCATGCCGTCATTTGTTCATTAGTTATCACCTCTTGGATTTCTTCTTAACGTTATTTTTTAGCGAAAAAAAATATTATAATCATGCCATTGGAAAGGTATTGCCATTTTGTTTGGATTTGATTATTTATTCTTGGTTCTGTTATGATTTCCTATTATGATTTACTTACATATTCTAATAGACTCTGTTTTTCAGTAACAAAAAAAGCCTGTGTTTCTTCTCCAGGACATATTTTTTTAATTAGCGTAAAAATTAAGAAATCGAGAAACCAAACTAAAGCAAAACTTTTGTTATTAGCAAGAGTTCATTGACATCATCAACTCTGCCATTGCGAAGAAAAACTGAATTCCATAGTGAGGAACTGATGTGCTACGTTTCAAGCTTTTCTTGTTATATGTTAAGTTTTGGTATTTATGCTCTATGGCCTATGCTTGAAATCTGTGTTTAGTGTTGAACAAATATAATTTTCTTTAACTCATCATGACTAATCATTAGGGGTGCTTCAATTAGATTTTGCTTAAGTTTAGACATGTGAGATAGTTTTAAGTTGTTACTACTATCCAGAGATGAAGTCTTCAATTCGAAGAGAAACATCGCAATTGTAAAGTATCATTGCCACACATGTATATGTATAAATATTATATTCTATATAGATATTCAAGATTGAAATTATATATATATATATATATATATATATATATATATATATATATATATATATATATATATATATATATATATATATATTGATGGGTTTAACAAACATATGAGATTCGATAATCATACAAAATACTAAGATTCAATATATAACTACTGAAGCATATACTATTAATCACTACATTACTTCATTAGAATCATTCTGCCATAT
>NC_092051.1:29072111-29157283 GCF_003086295.3 Arachis hypogaea | reverse complement strand
ACAAGTTTAGCACTATTGAACCAATTGATATTGCTCTCTCAAATTGTGTATTATAACACCTTAAAAAATGTGTAGAATGAAAGAATATGAACAAGATAGTTTTCAAATACTCACGTATATGAAATAAGGCTTCAATCCATCTATTTATAGACTCCCCAAATCTTAGAAACGTTGGGGAGTTAATGGGATGGAGCCTTTTTGTCAAAACTAGCCGTTTTTTATGTTTTTGAATCATTTGCATCGATGCATAACACTTTGCATCGATACAAATGTGTCTTTGAAGTTGAAATTTGAATTTTCAGCTAGGTTGCATCGATGCAAACATCTTTGCATCGATGCAACAAGTCGTCGCATGCTTTGCATCGATGCAAGATGAGTGTGCATCGATGCAAACCTTAAAGAATGGCTTAAAATCACTTCAAAATACTTAGGATTGATCTCAAACTTGTTGGAGTCAATTCCTATGCTTTTGTACCTTTGAAAACAAGTTTTAAACCATTTGGCTAGCATCGAATTGCAAGATGTGCATATGATATGATAATCAAAACATTTTGTGAGTGTGTGTTGAGAGATTTAGCAATTGGTTCTTAACAAGAAGTTACCTAAGTTCTAAGACACTATACTTGTCTTCAAATGTTGTGGACTTGAGTTTCTTGTTGTTGTTGTGTTGCTTTCAACTCTTCATTCCTCAACGTTGAATGTTGGTTGATCTTTCAACATGCTTGTTCATTTAAGTTGTTTGTTGGTTTGTCTTTCATGTCGTTTGTTGGTTTGTCATTCATCAAAACCTACGAATACAAACTTCGCATACAAGCAACATGATTTACAATTTCCCCCTTTTTGATAATGACAAACCAATTTTGAGGATATGCATTTATAAATGATTTTGAAAGCAACAATAATGCACTTTGTTTTATAGAAAGCTTTGGAGAAGACTTCACAAAAAAATTTGCAGGAGTTCCCCCTAGATATATGCATTTGTTCCCTTAAAGGGCGTTTATCAAAGAAAACGATTTAGATATCAAAGTTTTTGCTTAGCGGAAGTCTTTTTGAAATCATTGTTTCGCAAACTTATTTCTTCTTTTCAAATCTTCAAACTTCTTCTTTTTCAAAAGTTCAAAATTTCAAATATCCTCAAACTTCTCTTCCCCCTTTTGACATTATCAAAAAGAAAGGAGTTTGAAATGTGTCATAGAAGCATGCATAAAACAATGAATTTTTTTTTTAAGTTCAATTTCTCTATTAATTTCAAGGATGAGATATTCCCCCTTTCAAAAAGAATTTGATTTCCTCTTTTTATATATATAACAAGCATGCATAATTCCCCCTAAAGAAGTGAAATATATTAAAGCATGCACATTAACTTAAAATAGGAGTACCAAGCCTATTTTGAGTTATTCACCAAATAAGCATACAAGCATTAATCATTAAACAAAATTATGAAGGAAATATCAAAGTATTTAAACCATAATAGAAATCCTTAGCTTACTAGGAGTTAGTTTAACAGTTCATATAATCAAATAAACATAAAGCAATAAAAAGTGACTTGATGAAGAGGAGACAATCAATCTTGGTCTTCATCATCATCATTATCCTCTTCATACGGTAGGTGGATGCCGAAATGAACATATAAGTCATCAATACGACGATCCAAGCGACCCGTGCGATGATCTACACGAGACACACGACGATTAAGTGCTTCAAGTTGCCTACCATGCTCTACTTCAATCCTTTGGATGTTTTGGTTGATGGATTGTAATTCTCTCATTACATCAACCAAGGAGGGTGGTTCTTGAGGTGCTTGTGGAGGAGCTTGCTCTTGAGGACCTTGTTCATCAACATTTCTTCTTCCCATTTTGTTGAGAAGATGAGTGTTGATACAAGATTGAGGTGGTACTTCCTTGGCAATCTCATTTGATACATCAATACCAACATAATCAAAGACTTTAGACCATAGGCAAAGGAATCCTAATCCACCATTCCTATCCTTCATCTTGAGCCTAATCATATGTTGTACTATAAAGTATGGCCAATTAATCTTAATCCCATTCATCATAGCCCACATGACAATCAAATCTTCATCATTTACATTCGCATGCCCGGATATTCTAGGTTGCAATATATAGGTGACTAGATATAACAAAGTTCTATGTTCCGCACTCATTGAATTGCAACTAATTTTGGAGTGAGCTCCTTGTACAAGGTTGAACAAATGCATGGCATTGTCCTTTGAATAACCCCATTCATCAATTGGGGTTTTACCACCTTGAAACAAGTCACCTTGATTTGGCAACTCCCAAATGGTGGCTAACTCATCACCATCTAGCCTATAATCCTTTCTTCCTATCTTGAAGAATAATGTAAAATTTGATTCATCTTCCTCATCAATCTCAATCATGAGTGTACTATAGGCTATGGCAACTAAATCCGGATAATATTTACTCTTAATTTGAACAAAATCCATGAGGCCTTGATGAACTAGAATAGCCTTAAGAGTATCAAACTTATGAATGACAAGAAGGGTCGGATCCAAATACCTCGGAGGAATTTCCTTTCTTCCGGCGAGCCTTGCCTCATAGAATTGAAGATCTTCATTAGAGGCAAAGTACCTTGCCAAAGGATGATCATTTGGAGGTGGAACCACACTTGAAGAGCCTTTTGACTTCTTGATGGTTCTCTTGATTCTAGGCATTGTGGATGATTTTGTTTTATGGGTTTTGTAGAGGAGAATGTGGGGACTTCAAATATGTAATTTGTTTGTAGTGGGTATCAAAGTTTTGTGAGTTGTATGAAGCTATATGTGAGCTTGTTTTGGAGGTTATGGAGGTTTGAATGTGGGGATATGAGTTGTGAGGTTGAAGATGATGAAAAAGTGGGGTTTTGTTGCTCAAAAATGCCAAATTCACGTGTTTTTGTGCAATTTGGTCGTGTTTGCATCGATGCAATAAGCTTTGCATCGATGCACATAGCACGTTGTGTGCTTTGCATCGATGCAAAGCTTGGTTGCATCGATGCAACATGCATCATTTTGCCCAAAATCACCAAATTTTCATCCTTTGGTGGTTCTTTCTTCAATCCTTTGAGTTCCATCATGTATATACTCACTTAAACCATTATAAACTTCAATTTGTTGATCCTCCATTGTTTATAATCTTCAAATTCTTCAATCTACCTCAAGATTAATCACTCATTCATCAACTCATAAATCTACAAAACAATGGCTAATTTGATATCTCCAATGCTTAAGTTACTAAGAGATACAAAAATAGCAATATAAATACAATGAATTCAAACAAATCATATTAGATTAGAATCCAAGATACCAAGTTCATTTCGGATGTTAAAAAATCTTTCTTTACATAAAGGTTTAGTGAAGATGTCCGCTAGTTGTTTACTAGTTTCGACAAATTCAATAACCACATCACCCTTTTCAACATGGTCTCTTATGAAGTGATGTCTAATCTCAATATGCTTGGTTCTTGAATGTTGAACCGGATTCTTGGTTAAATTTATTGCACTAGTATTATCACATTTGATAGGAATGTGATCAAGCATGAGTCCATAGTCCACAAGTTGTTGTTTCATCCATAAAATTTGGGCGCAACAACTACCGGCGGCTACATACTCGGCTTCGGCGGTAGACAAGGCTACACTTACTTGTTTCTTACTATGCCATGAAACAAGAGAGTTTCCTAGCAAGTGACAAGTGCCGCTAGTGCTTTTCCTATCCAATTTGCAACCGGCAAAATCGGAATTGGAATAACCAATCAAATTACAAGTGGATCCTTTCGGATACCACAATCCAACATTTAATGTTCCTATGAGATACTTCATAATCCTTTTCACCGCACTTAAGTGAGATTCCTTAGGATTAGCTTGGTATCTCGCACACATGCATACACTAAACATGATATCTGGCCTACTTGCCGTTAGATAAAGTAATGATCCTATCATGCCTCTATACTTCTTTACATCTATGCTTTTACCTTGTTCATCTTTGTCAAGGTAGCAAGTAGTGCTCATTGGTGTGTCCATTGCCTTAGCATTGTCCATTCCAAATCTTTTGAGCAGTTCCTTGCAATATTTGGTTTGGCTAACGAAAGTTCCTTCTTTTCCTTGTTTGATTTGAAGACCAAGGAAGAAGTTGAGTTCGCCCATCATGGACATTTCAAATTCACTTTGCATGAGGTTTGAGAAAAACTTGCAAAGTGATTCGTTAGTTGAACCAAATATTATGTCATCGACGTAAACTTGTACCAAAAGGATATTTTTGTTTTCAATCATGATAAATAAAGTTGTATCAACCTTCCCTCTTCTAAAACCCTTTTCTATTAAAAACTTGCTCAAACGTTCATACCAAGTTCTTGGAGCTTGTTTAAGACCATAAAGAGCTTTCTTGAGTTTAAAAACATGATTAGGATTTTCATAATCCTCAAAACCGGGAGGTTGTTCAACATATACTTCTTCTTGAATGAAACCATTAAGAAAGGCACTCTTAACATCCATTTGATAAAGTTTGAAGTTATAAGAGGATGCAAAAGCAAGTAACATCCTAATTGCTTCTAATCTAGCTACGGGAGCATAAGTTTCGTCATAATCAATGCCTTCCTCTTTATTATAACCTTTAGCTACTAATCTAGCTTTGTTTCTAACAATTGTACCATTTTCATCGAGTTTATTTCTAAAAACCCATTTTGTTCCTATAATTGTTTGATTACTTGGTTTAGGCACCAATTCCCAAACGTCATTTCGTTTGAATTGGTTAAGCTCCTCTTGCATTGCCATAGCCCAATGTTCATCATCAATTGCGGACTCAATGGTAGATGGTTCAATTTGAGAAACAAAAGCACTATATGCAAATAAATTTCTAAAAGTGGATCGAGTTGTTACCCCTTTCGAAACATCACCAATGACGTTGTCTAGAGGATGATCCTTTGAAGTACGCCAGTCCTTTGGAAGTGCATTTATTTGTGCTTGTGATGGTTCAATTTCTTCAACTTGAACACTATCCTTTGTTGAGCTTGTAGAGGCTTCATTTAAATCTTTTTCTTTGTCTTCACCATTCAAATTTAGTGAATCAAAGTTTTCTATATTTTCATCAAAATCTTTTCTAGCACAACAACGGTTAGTTTCATCAAAAGCGACATGAATACTTTCTTCCACAGTCATGATGCGTTTATTATATACTCTAAAAGCTTTGCTAGTTAAAGAGTAGCCTAAGAAGATTCCTTCATCAGCCTTAGCATCAAATTTGCCTAAGTTATCTTTTCCATTATTTAGAATAAAGCATTTACAGCCAAAGACGTGAAGGTGGGAAATATTTGGCTTTCTTCCTTTGTACAATTCGTACGGTGTTTTCTTAAGAATAGGTCGAATGATAATCCTATTCATAACATAACACGCGGTACTAACCGCATCCGCCCAAAAGTACTTAGGAATATTAGCCTCATTGAGCATAGTTCTCACCATTTCTTCTAAATGACGATTTTTCCTTTCAACCACACCATTTTGTTGTGGTGTTCTAGGAGAGGAAAAATTATGCTCAATGCCATTTTCTTCACAAAAAGTTTCAAAAAGATTGTTTTCAAATTCTCCACCATGATCACTTCTAATAGATGATATATGCAAATTCTTTTCATTTTGAATAACTTTGGCTAATCTTTTGAATGCTCGAAATGCATCACTCTTGTTTGCTAGGAACAAGGTCCATGTAAATCGAGAGTAATCATCAATAATAACTAAAGCATAGTAATTGCCACCAAAGCTCATAGTCCTAGAAGGACCAAATAAATCCATGTGCAAAAGTTGTAATGGCCTTGTTGAAACAATGTTTTTGGATTTAAAAGAGGCCTTTACTTGTTTTCCCTTTTGACATGCGTCGCAAAGGACGTCTTTTTCAAAACGTAGCTTTGGTAAGCCAATTACTAACTCTTTAGAGACCAACTTGCTAAGATGGTCCATGTTAGCATGAGCTACTCTACGATGCCATAACCAAGTTTCATCATTTTTACTAACAAGGCATTTCACATCATTTGAGGAAACTTCATCTAGATTAATCATGTATACATTGTCATCATTTTAAATTATAAACCTTATTTATAATTAAGAGTAATATTTTAACACCACCAATTAGCCACACATATAAAAATACAAGAACAATTCTATTGTCATAATTATAATCTAACTTTATAAGCAATACAATACAATGAAACTATATATAAGTAATATAACTAAATTTTATCTACATCTATAGTCACATTTCATAAATAATATAATTAAATAATATTTATGTTTATAATTAAAATATGAATAAAAATACAAAAAATTATCAGGATAGTTAATTTTTTTCGTTCATAATTTTTGTTATTATTTTTGTTGTGAAAAGTTTAATTATTTTAATAATTAATTATTTTTTAAAAAAGATAATTGAATAACACAAAAAAGTCTTATTAAGAGTAATTTATTTATATATAATTAAAAATAATTGAATAATTATATACGGTAAAAAATTAATATTATTAAAATATAAAAATAAATTTATTTTAAAATTAAAAATAAAGTTTATTTAAAAATAAAAATAAAAATCATGTTTTTTTTTTCTTTTTTCCAAAATTTATCTACGAGTAATTCTATAAATATTTTATGATGAATAAAAATATTAAACTCGTACTAAAATTTATTCTAATAAAATTTATTTTTATTCTGCTAAATATTAAATAAACTATTGAAAAGAATTTTGTTTCCTCCATTAGAAAAGGAAGCACGTCACCAAATAATTTATCATCCGAATTATATATGAATCAAATTGATAATATGAGAGCTAACACTACAAAAATCGATAACAAAGTTAGGAACTTACAAAACCTTTCTTAAGATCATAGAAAAAAAACTTTTATATTTGTGTGATATATAAAACAATTATCATATTATTACTATTATTACATTATATATATATATGAGCAAAAAAGTCCAACTATTTTAAAGTAAAATTTTCTTTTAATATTTGATTAAATGTTCTTGTATTTAGTACTTTTTTTTGCACTTCCTCTTAGTTAAAAATATAATCATTATAATTTTTTAGTTATTATTGCTAGGGGTGTTTACAGATGGGATATGGCTGAAATTTCGATCTAATCCGCACTAAATTCATTAGATCAAATTCGATTTTCGCACTTTTTATGTTTGGATCAGATATCAAATATATCCATAAAATAAAAAATATTAAAAAATTTTATTTTTATAAAAAAAGTCAATAATTTTTTTTGTTTACTTTTGTAAACATATTTACTTCTATCTGATTAGAGTGTGGATCCGATTCGATCCAATTCGATCATCTTACAGATCAGATCATATCCTCAAATTACAGATCAGATACGGATAAATACTGTGGATTTATATGGATATAATCTAATCTATGAACACCCCTAACTACTACTATAGGTTCATTGTTGCAAAAGAATGCTTATTTTATTATAAACCATTATTAGATCTTAATTACCATTAAAATAACTTAATTGTCGATAAAGAGATAATACTTATTGGTCTCTGAACATATGTTCGTATTTGAATCCATAGTTGTAAAAATCGAACTAAATTGGCTGGTTCGACCGGAAAGCTAGTGAACCGGACTAGAACCGAATCCTAGTTCGGTTCGATTTACTCCTTGGACCGTTTAAAGAATAAAATCGGTGTGAACTGATAAGAACCGGTGCAAACCGGTCTAACCGAACTGGTCTGCTTGAAAAAATTTTTAAAATATCTCCACAAGGTCTCGAATCAAGAACCTTGGAGCAAAAGCAACATCTACTTGCCACTTAGCCATTGCACTTCTAAATATTATATTTGACAAATACTAATTATATAGTATACATAAATATCTAATTTAATTTAATTTTTGTTTTTTATATTTTTAAAATTAATTATATTTTAATTATATACCATTATTAATATAAATATAAATTTTACTAAAAATTTATTAATTTACTTGATCTATTTTATTGCTAGTATTGTGATTAAGGTTATTTATTTTTATGTTAGTGTTAAAATCTACTGATATTATAGTTAGATGATAGGCTTTGTGAATTAATTATTTTTTTATTGTGTCAAAATAAGATACTATTGTAGTATTAAAATTTTATGATTTTTTTATATTAGTTATTTTTAGAAGTTGAGACTTGATTCTTCATAAAATGTTAGTGAAGATATGTATTTCAAATTTTAATTTTAAGTTTTTAATTATTTTATATTTTATATTTATGTGAGATCGATTTTATCGGTTCAACCAGTGATTTATCGGTTGAACCAATAAACCAGTGAACCAGTAGCTTGACCGGTTCGATCACTGGTTCGGTTCTAACAACTATGTTTCAATCTAATTTCAAAAATTTTGATTTACTCAATTTAGTCCCCCAACTTAATAGTTATGACTCACATTGGTTCCTAATCTTATTTTTGTCACTGTCTCACAAAATCTTTAACGACATGCTGAGATGGACTAACGACCGTTACATTATACATTCTAGCGACTGTTTGATGTGACAATTTAAATTTTTTTTACCTTATTTTTTTCAACTAAACACTTAAAACCCTAATATGAGTCACGGATACCTAAGTTAAAAAATCAAACTAAGTAAATTGAAACTTTAAAAATCAGATTAAAGCTCGAATATAACTTCAAAACAGAACTTTAACTTATGTAGTAATTAATTCAAATGAGAATCAAATAAATCAAAATTCAACATAATTTTTATCAATGTTTTCAAATTCGAAATTTCTATACCAAAATTAACTAGGATTTTTCTTTAAATAAAAAATTTAATGAATAGTGACTTTAATTATCTTAACCAATGTCCTAATTAATTATTTTTATGTCTTAAAAAAACTGTATATGAGAAGAAAATAATTAATTTGTGTACTTTAATAAATAGTTATTTTACTAAAATGAAAGAAACTATTTTTTTTAGAATTTTTAAGAACTAATTAATATTATATATATTTTGTTACACTACATTTAGTTATAAAAATTTTATTTATTTCTAATGTTTATATTAAAAATAAAAAAAAAATTTAAATTAGTGAATCTTAATATATAATATAATAATAATATAATAATTATTTTATATATTGTATGAATAAAAAATTAATTATTTTTTTATTTATAAAAATTTTAAGAGCTTGTTTTATATATATATATATATATATATATATATATATATATATATATATATATATATTTTGATGAATGTGATATTTTTTTTATGTAAATAATCTTTTAAAAAAAATCTAATAGTTAATTTATTACCTTTTTTGTTTTAGTCTAAATTAAATTTTTTTATTGTTTCTGGAAAGAAAATCTTTTGAGGAATTTAATAATATGTGATGAGGAATACCGAATAAATTATACAGAAACCAATTAAAACACAATATGAAAACATCTTTAAAAAAAGACGTTTTATGCGTCTTTATCTGAGTGGCCTCCTATAAGAAAAGGAAAGGGGTAATGGCGGCTAGGAAAGGGAAAAAATATTAAAGTTAGGATTTTGTTGTGTAAAAGTTAGGATTTGTATAAAGTAAAAATATTAATAAGATAATAGGGTTAAGTAATAATTCAAATTAAAATTTAATATAAAATGATTATCTTTGAAATACTATTTATTATCAACTTGAATTCTATTTTCGAATAAATACTAATTTAACGAAAATTGATGATAATTAGATTAATTCTCCTTTATTTATAAAATAAGATTAAAAATATATATATTAAAATTAAGGCATATCAAATACTCATTATTTTTGAATTATAAGAACTCTAAATAATAAATAAGAGTTTATTCAATTTTTATATAAAAATCTCTAAAATATAGTCTTAAATAAATATAATACATCATAAATAATTTATTAATAAATTTTTAAAATTTAAGGGTCTTACAAATAGGATATTGTAGTATAGATATAAGTAGATAGCATTCATTAGTATAGTTACATGCACATAAGTAGTTTCATTCAACAAGTTGTTTACTCCTTTTATCCCTTCTTTTTTATTAGCACAAGAACATGCTATTGTTTAAGTGTGAGAGAATTGATGAATCCATATTTGATAATGAATTTTGTCTTGAATTGAGTGGATTTTATCATATAAACTCACATTTATTTACTTAAATAACATGCTTTTGTGGTTTCTCTCTAAATTGCACCTAAATATAAAAACATGCTTTATACGCTTCAAAAATATTAATTTTAATTTTCTTAAATTTCATTCAATATCTTGATATATTTATTAAGTGATTATAGGTTTAGAAATTAAGGATGGATTGAAAGAAGTGGAGAAAGAAGCATGCAAGAGTGAGAAATTATGAAGAAGTGAAGTTTTGGATTTCAGCAAGTCCGCGTACACGGACCATATTGCTGCGTACGCGGGAACACAAACATACCTCATTAACGGAACACGTGGGGGGCGATTTCTGAAGTCCTTTTGGCCCAGTTTCAAACCCAATTCAAAGATTAGAGGCTGGGGGTGAAGGAGGCAACAACACAATATACCATTAGTTAGATTTTACATAGTTCTTACTTTTAGAGAGAGAAACTCTTCCTTCTCTGTAGGTTTTAGTGTTCTTTGTTCACTTTTGTTTCAATCTATGGATTAGACCTTCGTTAATTTCAGTTTTATTACCATAATTGTAGTTTCTCTAGTTTAATTTTACTTAGTGATCCTGCAACTCTAGTTATTTTGGTTTGTGATTTTGGATCTTGTTGAATTTAATTTCTAATTAATGCATTGAGGTTTTTATGTTTCATAGATATTATTTGAATTATTATTGTTGATAGTTGATAGTGGGTAAATTTAATTTGAATTAATTTTTCAATTTTATGATGCCTTTTATTAGTGATCACCAAGTGTTTGTGAAAATGCATCTTATGAATATGGAGTAGATTTTCATTCTTGGCTTTAGGGTTGAGTAATTGGAGACTATTGAGTTGTCAAAATCTAGTGTTGATTGGTAATTGGAGGTTGCTAGTTGGCTTGAATTCCACTAAAGTTAATCTTTCATTAGGATTTGATTAGGACTTGTGGACTAGAATCAATTGTGCTCACTTGACTTTCCTTTAATTGTTAGAGGATAACTAAATGAGAATAATAGACAATTACCATAATAATTGAGGATGATAATGAGGATAGAAATTCTAATTCTCACCCCTAGCTAAAACTTTTATTATTGATTGATTGTCATTCATCTTTATTAGTTTTGATTTCTTAGTTTTCTCAATTTAATTTCATATCTCCTAGTCATATGTCCTTTTAGTTGCTATTATCTTAATGCATGCTTGTTAGCTAGTCAATTATTTGATTGGTGAATTTAGTTGTTTCATTTTAATTATTGATTGTTGATTGCTCTTGAATTCTTGGCACTTTACTTTTTTTGCAAGTAACCCAAGAATCCCCAAACTTTCTAACCAATGATGTGCATTCAATTGTAAGTCCTAGGAAAAACGACTCGGGATCCTACTCCCGATTATTGATTTGATTGTTGTGAAACTCTTCTAAACTTTGATTGGGAATTGCTTGTCAGTTTAGGCTATACTTGCGACACTTGAGTTGAAATATCCCTTGAAAATTTTCTAGATCGACATTTATCCTCCATCAAGGTTGTATTGAGATCACATTAATTTAATGCATCTAGGTTCACATTGAATAGATGGAATATATTTATCAAACCACAACCATGGCAAAAACACAAATAAATTGAAATGTATTCTAATTACTACAACACAATTGCATAAGCTAATTTGAAAAACTAAAAAGTGGCTATTCAATAAAACATAACACAAATAAAAAATTAACCCTCATTTTCATCAAAAGGGAAAACATTATATGAGTAAAACATAAATGAACCAAAATTTATTTTACTAAACACCAAAATTTCTATTATGGTGCGTCATATCCTCTCTAGGATAATTCATATCCTGTGCATGATAAATATTGGAGCTTGACTGAATCATTGATCTACCATCTAAAAAAAAGGTTCAACTACAAAAAAAGTAATTGTTAAAGAATTAACCGAAATATTATCATAACAACACTATTGTGTAATAACAAATGGACCAAAAATTGTGCATTCTATAAATTCAGAAACTCCTGTATTCTATCCAAATTTAAATTCATAAACAACATTGATTTTAGCAAAGAAGAATGTGATTATTCATTATCACTTTATTTAATTGTATTAGATTCTATTTAATTCAAAATTGTTAAAGAATGAACCGAAATATTATCAAAATGACACCATTGTATAATAACAAATGAAATCATAGATAACACTGATTTTAGCAAAGAAGAATAAAATTATTTATTATCACTTTATTCAATTGTATTAGATTCCATCCCATTCCATTCAATTCAAAATTGTTGAAGAATGAAACTAGATAAAATTAAGAACGATCCAAACTCCATCCACTTGATTCAATCCAAAAGAATAATCCAAATCGCTCTCATTCAACTGATTTGAATTTGTTGAGTCTGCAGCGAAATTTTGACTTCTAATAGATAGAAAGTAATATGAAATTAAACACTATCCACAATAATGCACTAACTATAACAAAGCCAATATGAGAAAATAGGATGTGAATTAACTTTCTTTCTTATTTTTTGATGATGTTTCAACTACATTGTTACAGAAATATATATAGTATCATCTATGCTATAATTTTAATGAATGAGAATAAAATCCTATGAAAACTCCCTACAAGTTCTTTTCTATTAAAACTCCTTGCAAACCTTATTTTACTCCCTAAGTTTGCTCTTAGTCTTTCTTTTATTCTCACAATTCTCCACCTCATTCACAATTTGAAATCTACTCAAATTTTGGATGATCAAAGTGTGGTATTCATATCTGGTTGCATCATTTTTACAATGACTGCCTACGTACCCTTGTTCAGGATCAAACCAATCGTAGTTCCTCTATTTCTCCATGTAATGCCTAACGTGAAGCAATATTGAGCAATTCTAAACAGTGTTGGAACTTGTTTCCTGACACTACTTTAGTCAACATATCAGCAGGATTTTTATCTGTGTGTACTTTTATAAGAGAAATGTTGTCTTTCTCTATAACATCGCGCACGAAGTGATATCTTACATCAATATGCTTGGTACGAGCATGATGAACCTGATTTTTAGCCAAATGAATTGCACTTTGACTATCACAACTCAGATTCACGCAATCTTGCTTCAACCCCAAATCATCTAGAAGACCCCTTAGCCACAATGCTTTTTTCACCCCTTCTGCTACTGCCATGTACTCAGCTTCTGTAGTAGATAGTGTCACTGTAGCTTGTAATATTGATAGCCAACTAACTGGAGCACTTTGTATTTTATATACATAACCAGTCGTAGAACGTCTTCTATCTAGATCACCAGCATAATCAGAATCAACAAAGCCGCTGATTTGACATTATTTTCCACTAAAGCATAAACCTGTGTCAATGGTACCCTTCAAGTATCTTAATATCCACTTGACTGCTTCCCAATGTGCCTTACCTGGGTTTGTCATGAATCAGAATCAACAAAGCCACTGATTTGACATGATTTTCCACTAAAGCATAAACCTGTGTCAATGGTACCCTTCAAGTATCTTAATATCCACTTGACTGCTTCCCAATGTGCCTTACCTGGGTTTGTCATGAACCTGCTAACAACATTGGCTGCCTGTGAAATATCTGGGCGTGTACACACCATAGCATACATTAGGCTACCGACTGCACTAGCATAAGGTACATTTTCCATGTAAGCCTTATCCTCTGCTATTGTGGGAGATTGTTTACTAGAGAGCCTAAAATGTGGAGCCAACGGCGTTACCACCGATTTAGCATTTTTCATTTCAAACCTTTCAATGACGGGCACAATGTATCCTCTTTGGCTCAAGAACAATTTTTTACTTGATCTCTCTCTTTTAATTTCCATGCCTAATATTTTTCATGCAACATCCAAGTCTTTTGTTTCAAATTCTTTACCAAGTTGAACCTTTAACATATTTATCTCTACCTTGCTCTTAGAGGCAATAAGCATGTCATCTACATACAATAGAAGATAGATATAATCACCTCTAGAAAGCTTACGAATGTATACACAACAATCATAATTACTTTTGGAAAAACCTTGTTTTAACATAAAGGAGTCAAATCGCTTATACCATTGTCGAGGAGATTGTTTCAATCCATATAGCGATTTCCTCAAGCGACATACCTGACTTTCTTTACCCTCAACCTTGAAATCATCAGGTTGATACATGTAGATTTCTTCCTTTAAGTCACTGTGCAAGAATGCAGTCTTCACGTCTAGTTGTTCCAACTCAAGATCACCATGAGCGACAAGACTTAAAAGCACCCGTATGGAAGTGTGTTCCACCACAGGAGAAAATATCTCATTGTAATCAACACCTTCTTTCTGTGCAAATCCCTTTGCTACTAACCTATCTTTGAATCTTGTACCATCTGACTTAGTAGGATCTTCTTTTCTTTTATACATCTACTTACAACCAATTGCAGTTTTTCCCACAGGCAATGGGACCACATCCCATGTCTTGTTCTTATGAAGAGATTGCATCTCTTCCTCCATAGCGACAAACCAACTCTCTCTATCTTTGTCTTTGATAGCATATTTGAAGGTGACCGGCTCATCATCCTCCACTGAGAGTGCATAATCTACCAAATTTACCTGCCTATAATGTCTCAAAGGCTTGTCTGACCCGAACTTCTGAACAAATTTATAATTCCTCTTTGCCCTAGTAGATGCCAAAGAATCCTGCTGCTGCTGTTGTAATGCATGTGTATTTTCTCGCTGAATTTTTTCATGATCAAGTTCATCCTCTGCGTCATCTCGAGTAGCATTATGATGCTCCACCTGAACATTACTAGAGTCTATTTGTTGGTATTTAGACTCTATCTCCACCACTTGAGTATTTGAAGTTTTTCCAACATCACCATCATCTGGCACCATATATTTAGACAAAGCTACCATAGATCGTTCATTAAAGGTAACATCTCTGCTAATTACAAACTTAGAATCATTTACACTCCAAAGGCGATAGCCTTGAACCCCTCTTGGATACCCCAAAAAAATTGCCTTCTTAGCTCTATCATCAAGCTTATAAGGTTGTGCATCCAAAGACTCTAAATTTCTCGTAATCTGTATGTTCCCCTTACCACACCTTATAAGGTGTGTCTCCATCTAGAGAAGAATGTGGGGATCGATTCACTATGTAGCAAGCTGTAGCAACCGATTTTGCCCACCATTCTCTGCCTAACCCGGAATTAGAGCGCATACACCTTGCATTCTCAAATAGCGTACGATTCAGTCGTTCGGCAACTCCATTCTGTTGTGGTGTTTCTCTAACTGTCTGGTGTCTTGTAATGCCTTCTCGGTCACAGAACTCATTGAAAGCCCCATCCGTGTACTTTGTGCAATTATCATATCGTAGAGTTTTCAGCTTCCTACCTGTTCGGTTTTCAACCATTGCTCTCCACCACTTAAAAGTATCGAATACCTCATTCTTATGTTTGAGAAAGTAAATCCAAACATACCTAGAATAATCATCAACAAAAGTAACAAAATATCTGGAACCACCCTTGGAAGTAACTTTAGCCGGGCCCAAACATCAGTATGCACGTAGTCTAACAACCCTCTGCTTTTATGCTTGCTTGTAGAAAACTTCACCCTATGTGCCTTTCCATACACACAATGCTCACAAAATTCCATTTGTGGTTTCTTCATATTCTTCAGAAAACCTTGTCCACAAAGCAATGATAGACCTTTCTCTAACATATGTCCAAGCCGCATGTGTCATATTCTTGTGCAATTTGTTTGATCTCTACTTCCACCGATTCCAACTGCTAACTCACCTGTGACTGTTGTCCCCAAAAGAGAATAAAGATTGCTGTGATGAATTCCCTTCATCACTACCAAATAACCACGAATAACTTTTAGTACCCCATTTTTCGCAACTATTTTGCAGCCATTTTTCTCCAACAAACCTATGGAGATAAGATTTTTCTGCAAGTCTGGAATATGCCTCACATCCTTTATGGTTTTTACTCCTCCATCATGCATCTTTATTCTTATAGTATCCAACCCCACAGTTTTACAAGCATGATCATTGCCCATTAAAACTGTGCCACCATTTATGCTTTCATAGGTAGTAAACCACTTCCTATTTGAACACATATGGTGAGAGGCTCCTGAATCAAGAATCCACTTACCGGAGATTTCATAAGATTGTTCTGTTACAGAGTAACAATCCTCCTCATCATTTGAGATGTAGCTTGCTTCTTGCTTTTCTTTTGGGTTGTCGTTGTTCTGTTTCTTGAAAGTTATTTTTTTATTTGGACAATTTGCTTTGAAATGTCCAGCCTCACCACATTTAAAGCATGTTCTCTCCGCGTGAGGTCTAGATTTTGGCATAGACTTTCCACGCTTATTACCTTTTCCTCTTTCATTAGTCCTTCCTCTAGCCGCGAACAATCCTTGTGCTTGATCAATGTACTCTCTTCCATTTGAAGATGACATTACACTTGTAGCAACCTTACGTAGATCATCCGCTAAAAGTGATGCCCTCGTCTCATCCATGGTCAGAGTGTCACCCACCAACATCGATGTCTGCACTAGATTTTCATAGGACTTTGGTAATAAAAGTAACAATATGAGTGCCTGGTCTTCATCATTAAACTTCACATCTATATCTTTTAAGTTTGATATGATCCTATCAAACTTATTGATATATTCTCGGATTGAGGTGCCTTCCTCCATCTTGCACGTATACAATTTGGATTTTAAGTAGATCCTGTTAGTTAGAGTCTTTGTCATGAAGTTACTTTCTAACTTTAACCAGATGACTGCTGCAGTTGCTTCTTTGTTCACTAAAAAAGCAACATCCCTCTCAAGGCATAAGATTATTGCAGCCCGTGCTACAAGATCTAATTCTTCCCAATCCTCATCTTTCATTCCTTCCGGCTTTTTCTCTTTTCCCGCTAGTGCCTTGTGTAACTTTTGTGATATAAGCAGATTTTTTATCTGCATCCTCCAATAGAAAAAATTATTTTTTCCATTGAACTTCTCGATTTCATATTTGCCTTCTTTGACATTACTACTAGTAGAAGCCATTATATTCAAAATTAAATTTTACCACTCAAATAATGAATAATATAACGTTGGCTCTTGATACCAATTGTTGAGTCTACAGCGGAATTTGGACTTCTAATAGATAGAAAGTAATATAAAATTGAACACTACCCATAATAATGCACTAACTATAACAAAGCCAATATGAGAAAATAGGATGTGAATTAACTTTCTTTCTTATTTTTTGATGATGTTTCAACTACATTGTTACAGAAATATATAGTATCATCTATGCTATAATTTTAATGAATGAGAATAAAATCCTCCTATGAAAACTCCCTACAAGTTCTTTTCTATTAAAACTCCTTGCAAACCTTATTTTACTCCCTAAGTTTGCTCTTAGCCTTTCTTTTATTCTCACAGAATTTGAATTATTCATTGTTTTGGAGCACACAAAATCTAAACAATTTTAATTACACTAATTGATTTCATAAAAAACAAATGTAGATCAAAATCTGAAAAGAAAGAGAATAAAATCAGAGGAGAACACAACGAAATTAAAGAAGAAAACAAAAATTTAAAGAGAAAGAGACAATAATCAAAAGAAAAGGTTTATGTTAAAGAGGAAGGAAGAAGGAGATATTTATGTTAAAAGTTTGTTATAAGTAGTATAACGTGTAACTCTAAATCATTTGATTGAATTTCGTTAGTGAAATCACTTATATGCAGAATATTATTATAAAATGTTTACTAGAAATATGAAAAATAAAGTTGGCTATTAATAAGCATACAATATGATTATTACAATATATAGTTGGTGATAATAAAAAAAACATATTTTATGTTATTAGTTTTTGTAAAAGAATATATATATATATATATATATATATTACCACATTATAAAAATATTTAATTTTTAAACACTTAAAAATTCTAAATGAATGAATGTATAAAAATACTTATGGTGCATCAAAACTATAAAAATGAGAAAATTTTTAAATAAATAAAATAAATAATTATTTATTGATATATAATTCTTTTAGAAATTTATATTTTTTCTTTTATTAAATATGTCGATAGCATTACGATTTTGGATCAATTAAAAAAAATCGATATAATTTGTTAGATGTTATTAATTTGCTTTTTATTTTTCTATTTAATAAAATTTTTTTTAAAATAATTGTGATTTATATTGTATCAATATGAAATTTAATTTTTAACTCAATTTAATTGAAATTATTGTGATTTCGATTAGAATAAATCTCTATATCCAAGCAAAATACTTATCCAAGTTGTTATAACAACTTTTTAAATTACGTGCTCTTTCTCATTTTTTTTCTTCTTCTCCTTCTCCTCGTATTTCTTCTAAATTCGCGCAGGTTTTTCTTCTTCCCTTCTTCTTCTCCTCCTTTTTCTTCTCCTCTTTCTTCTCCAAATTTGCACACGCATGTTTTTTTCCTTTCCTTCTTCTTCTTATCCTCCTCCTCCTTCTTTTTCTTTATCGTCACCACTAATAACACCAACATTTTGCAAATGTCTTTATTAGTTCTGATTTTCTCTTCTGCCATCACTAAATAAATTCGGTTCATTTTTTAATTTATTTTGATTCATTCGTGTGTTAATTGTCGGTTCATTTGTGTGTTAATTTCGGTTCATTTTTTATTCACAAGTGAATCGAAAATGAACCAAAATTAATTCACAAATGAACTAAAATAAACTAAAAAATGAACTAAAATTATTTAATGATGGGATCAAAGAAAATCAGAACCAATAAAGATGTTAGCAAAATGTTAGTGTTGTTGGTAATGATGACAATGAAAGAAGAAGAGAAGAAAAAGAAGAACTCATGCATGAATTTGAAACAAATGTTAGGAAATTATTTAATTTTCTAGTTTATTTGTGGACAATACATATATTAATCATAATAACAAATTATGCTATTTCAAATGAAATCACTTATATAATGGTGATCTCATTTACTGCTATAAATGTTAAATTGAATAAGTCATAATTACTTTTGATTGGGAATTAAATGAGAATAAAATCAGATATTATCTTTTGGACTTTAGATAATTATCTTTTGGATTTTAGATATATTATCTTTTAGACTTTATATACTATTTTTATTTGGGTTTTAGGGTTTAATGGGTGTCATCTCAAATATAATTAGTGCCTTCAGGGTTTCGTACCCAATATACCAAAACTGCCTCAACAACTCTTTTTCAATAAGAGAATCTGCAATTCAGCCGCATAGGAATACAGAAGGCTTTAGTTGAAGAAGATCGAAAGAACCACAATATCCAAACTCTTCCGATTGTGATTCATATTTATGAATTCAGTTATGCTTCTGCATTTAAGTATTTTATTTTTTAATGATTTAACATGAATAATCGAATTCTGTGAAAATTTCAACAAAAAGAAGTGCGGGGGAGGATAAGAAAAAAAATGCGTGTAATGACGCTCTTTTAATGAGAGTAATTTTTGTTGGTGTTGGATCTAATCTACATTTTAAATTTTAAAAATATTTTAATTTAAATTAAAAAATTAAAAAAAGGAAAATATAAATTTTTTTTTAAAATATATCAATAAATAAATAATTTATTAATTTATTTCATTTGTTTTTAAAAAATCCTAAAAATGTCATAGTCCCAAAAAAAATTGACAATAATAGTATAGGAAACATTTTAAGTGCAGTGCACTGGGAGTACCGGTGCACCAGTTGTTTTAGCCGTTAATCTGAATTATAAAAAATATATATAATATATATTAATTGAAAGTTAAAACAACTGGTGCACCGGTACTCCCCGGTGCACTTGAAATGTTTCCAATAGTATAATAGGCTCAGGATTCGGTGGTCGAGGAATCTTTGGACCACTTAGTGGTCCAAGTAAAAAACATGTTTTTGGAGTTTTTTTATCAATTGTTACGTAGTTCTTGAACTAATTTTAATTACAAATCAACCCATATATTTTATTTAATTATAAAAATAGTTTTTTATTTTATAAATTATTATTTTATCAATTATCAATTATATTTATTAACAATCAAATACAAAAATAACAACCAATTATATCCTCCATTCATCCTAATAATTACAATTGATTAAAAAATTAACTTTGATCTCGTTACGTTCGTCCATGGCTTCCAAATCGTGTTTCCTTGAAATTCAATCGATTGTTTTTGGCTTCCAAGTCGTGTTTCCTTGAAATTCAATCGATTGGTCTTTCAAAACAATCGATTGAATGATAACTCAATCGATTGGTTTACACTATATCACAAAACAATCGATTGAAAGTTGTAAGGTAGAATGGTAAAAAGCTTAAACCAATCGATTATTTATACTTTCCAATCTAATGAATGCCTCAAAACAATCGATTGTTGTTGTTACTCAATTGATTGAATTCACGAAAACAACATGGATTTGCCAAATACAATCGATTGGAAAGTGATGACATTGAAGTTTTAGCCAAATTCAATCGATTGGTAATGTAATCCAATCGATTGGAAGGTGATGAAGTTGAATATTTTGCCAATTTCAATCGATTGGTAATGGAATATCCATCTACTCAATCAATTGGTAATGTTCTCATTTTTCAGAATTCTGTAGGATTTTGCACAATTTATTCTATTCTACTTTCATAAATCACAAATAGGTTGTACAAATCCTCATTAATCCAATTTTTTTTTCAATCACCATGATCAGGATCTTATTATCTTCTTGCACCAATATCAATGTATTAACATAAGAACAATTTTTATCATTTAACTTAAATCATTGATCCTGTAGTTTGGTCTAGTTTGGACGAAGGAAATGTATTTTTACTAGTATTAATTAAATCCGAGATATACATGACGAAATTAAAGTCATGGACGAACGTAACGAGATCAAAGTTAATTTTTTAATCAATTGAAATTATTAGGATGAATGGAGGATATAATTGGTTGTTATTTTTGTATTTGATTGTTAATAAATATAATAAATAATTGATAAAATAATAATTTATAAAATAAAAAATTATTTTTATAATTAAATAAAATATATGAAATTAATTTGTAATTAAAATTAGTTCAAAAACTACGTAGTAATTCATAAAAAAAACTCCAAAAACATGTTTTCTACTTAGATTCCTGGACCACCGAATCCTGTGATACTCAATTACTCATCCATGTTAGTAAAACCAAGTAACCAACTAACCAAGCGTGTAAACGAAGGAATAGAGTGATGATTTGAATTCCCCCTCCCTCTCTCGGTTACCACGAAATCTCCTTCACATTACTCAATAGGTAACCGTCCACTCCATCAAAACCTTTTGCAATTCTCTCTTCTGTTACTGTTACTCCTTTCTTCATCTCTTCACAACCGTCAAACCCCTTCTCTCCCTCTTTGCAAGGAAAGGTTTGTCAGATTTGATTTTTATAAAGTTTTCATGCAACCAAACTCCTTTTTTTTTGTTTGGGGGATTCGGGGGGAACAGAAAACAAAAAAAGGTTGATTTTTTATTCTTTTTATGCTAGCATGGAAGGTTCACCACTTGTGTTGGATATAAGCTCCGATGAAGAACCGTGTTTGGAAGAAAGTGATGCAAAGAAGAGAATTGACTATGATGATATGATAAAGGAGTGGTTGGTCATGCCTGATGAAGAACCAGAACTAGACCATGTTGTCGTGAATGAACTTGGACACAAGTCAAAGTCAAAGTCAAGATCTTCAGCATCAACGCCAAGTGTGAAAGACATGCAAGATCATAATGATGATGATGATGATGATGATTGTGTGATTCTGGATGGTGACCCTGAAAGAGCTGTTACCACCTCTGTAGAGGAAATCACAACAGCTGCCTCTGATGAGTTGGTTCTTGTTGGGGAGAAGGGTCAGGTCTGGTGTTGTTTCCATTTTTGTTACTTAGTGTTTGTTCTCTCACTTTCTTAATGTCATGCATATGAAATTGAATGTTTGTCCCCCTCTAATATACCTAAATTTTGTATTTTGTCTTTTGTGAGCTGTGATTTCGTCATTGTAGCATTGTAAATGTTACTATCTTGAGATTTGAGATATTTCCCCAAGTGTTTGAGTTTGACGGACCAGTGTTTGTGAGCTGGGATGTTGGAGGGAAGATGAGAAGGAAAGGGTTTAAAGAGTGAAATAGACTTCACTTTCTCATCAAGTTGCTTTCTTTCCCTCCAAAATCCTAACTTGCAAACATCCCATTAATTTATTTATTTAAACTTTTCTCAAGTGATAATGGAGATTGATAAGTTTGCTTGTGGACTTAACTATATGCCAGTCTCCATCGAAGACCGAAATTTGTTTGATATGCTCTTTCTTTCAGAGTTAATCCTCATAGGTTAGTTCCTTAACATTTGGGGTGCACCATTGCCAAGTTTAGCATCATCAGAATATCCTACCGGACATGAAATTTCTGCAGTGAGGGAATTTGAGACTTGAGAGGGATAAAAAGATTCGAGGAAGGTATGGTGCAGAAGACTGGATTCTGAAAATTGGTTCTGGTATCTAATTGGTTTTGATTGAGATCCTTAAATTTTTGGATCAATGTTAATTCAATCCATAGTTTTTTGGAAGAGTCCTGTGTAATTGTGTAACCATGTAAATGTTTGTTGGTTTTCAATTTTCATGTGTGGTCTTGTTTACTCAAAATAAAAATTTTCATACTTTCAAACTCATGGCTGAATGTATGTAACATTTTAGATGCGTAATTTCATTTTTGTTTATAACTTGCAGGTTGCATGCAGAGATTATCCTCATCCGCGGCATCTTTGTGCCAATTTCCCCTTTTCTTCCACTCCCCATGAGCAGCACTGTGAACAGGTGAAAATCATACTACTTAATGCTATGCATAACTTTGTACTTAGCTGGTTTCTTTTTTTTTATATGATTATTTATTTATTTGATGCTGTGCAGTGCTATTGTTACATATGTGACTGCCTATCACCATGTCCAAATTGGGGCATTGGTCTTTCAAGTGCAGATCACTGTCATGCAACTGCAGGATCTGGGATGTGGGAAACTCTTAGGAAAAATTTCAAGTTGGGAAAGATTGCTCCAATACCAGCATCGACCAATTATGTCACTTCATGTGAGGTTGTGAATGATATACACAACCTTGAGCTACGCCTTGATACTCCTCGGTTTTCTCCAGTTTCCCCATTATTGAATCAGTCATGGAATCCGATGGATATTCCTCAGTTTTCTCCAGTTTCCCCATTATTGAATCAGTCATGGAATCCGATGGTAAGTCTTGAACCTCAAAATCAAGCCTCTAACCAAATCATAGCATGGTCAAGCTCCTCGCAAAATTTTAGATCATTGAATCAAGTCTCCATGCCAATTACCATTCCTTTACGTCCCACCACCAACGCTGCACTTCAACATGGTGCAAACCATGCTAGATCTCCTGAGTCAGCATTTCCTTTCGCAAGGAGCGGATACCAGTCCCATTCTGTTCCAAGGCAAGTGCTAGGTGTACGAAATCACACCATCCAAAGGGGACAAGTTCATGGCGCTGTCTGCTTTAGCCCTCAGTTCCTCCATTCTCATATGATTGCCAGAGGAGTAAACAGTGCCAGGAGCATCCCAACGACAAACTACACTTCTCATGGTGATTCTTTTGGCCTCAGCAGTCAAGTTGGTTCGGCACAGGCACAGCAATATGGTAGATATCATCATGCAACTGGAATTTCTAATTATGGAACACCTTATGTGCAGAGTGATGCTATTGTCCCCAATACCATATGGTACCCACAACTAATACCTGAAAAAACCAGCCTGAACTATATTGATGTGAATAGAAATCAGCATCTAAATGAGCATCAATTTGTAAATCAAAATGGACCTGCTCAAGCAAAGATTGTGAAATGTGGAATGTCAATGCAAGATGCATGCCAACAACTTGGTGAAAGTCAAAATCAAATTGAATGTGCAGGGAAGGAAGATTCTTCAAGCAGCTCAAGATCTATAAACCAACCCCCCAATATTAGGAATTCAGGTACGGAGTTTACTCAAAGCCGAAACCTTGACTCAATTGATGATATCAAGAACTTGCTTTTCAATGAAGACGAATCTTTTCCAGAGGACGGTGCTTTGCCATCTGAACTGAATATAACATCTTATCTCGAGTCCAACTGATACAGGGAAGTTTGTTTTTTGATTTTGATGACCCCTCGAGTAGTCTCGAAGTGGAACTATTGCCAATGAAGGTGAAGCGCTTTGCTGCTATCTTCATTATTCTTAATAATGGCTAGTTCTCAGTAATGGCTGCTGGTTGGATGATGCTACAGTGGCTAATTGTTTTTTTTGTTAATGTTATTACCTAGCTTAGAATCTATGGCATCCCTGCATATGGCTAATCAAGTTGTGCTAACTGCTATTTTTAATGTCTCCATTGTAGGTGTTGGTTCTCGTTATTTTTACCTTGCTATCTTCTTTTCCTTCAGTTATGTTAACCTTAGAAAAGAAAAGAAAAACCTGTAAACAACTTACACTTGCTTACACTACCTCAAAATCATATGCTTATTATGGGATGGAAGAAATCCGTTAATTTTGTTAATTTATCTTTGTAGCACTTCAAAATACTAGAGAAAAATGGTTGACTCAAGTTGGATAACATGAAGGAAAACTTTCGGTGAGAATACAAATATTTTGATGTTTGATTTCGTATAATTTTTATTGTGAGTTCTTGAATTAAAGTGTATTTTGTTTATCGTCATTAATTTTTTATAATATGAATTATTGCTCCTATTAAAAAGATCAGATTAAATAAAAAGAAGAGTACTAAAAAAAAAGGAATATGAAAAAATTAGAATAAAAAACATAATTAAACCAGCCAAAAGAAAAAATTATTAGATTCCTAAAGTTGAAAATGTTACATGTATCTCTCATAACTATATTTTTATATAAATTGAATGAGTTATATTCGATTTAAAGTAGTTAGTAGTAAATAGGTGAATCAATTTATTAAGATTTCATATAAATCGAATTGAGCTGATTTATTAGGGTTTCAATTTACCTTAAAGCATGTTTACATATAAATCGAAGTTCACTGTATAGATTTACTATGGACGACCAAACTTAATAATTCGAAGCATCCTCATTAAAAGTACTAGCTGAGCTCAATTTGATTTACTACCAACCTCTTTGAATTGAATATACCTCATTCAATTTATATAGAAATGTGATTATGGGCGATACAAGTAACGTTTTTAACTTTGGAAAATTTACGAATTTTCTTTTCTTCAGTTGATTTAATTACGTTTTTTACCCAAAAAATTATGGCTAAAAAAAGTAGTAAATTTCAATATATAAATTTAAGTTTCTTTTACAAAATGGTATTTAACTTTTGTTATTGATAAAATAGTCTCTAAAAGATTTTAAAATTTGACAAGCATATCTCCAAACTCACCAAAACACATCTCCGACAAACATGATGCTGACGTATCCACCGTGTTCTAGTGGGCAACCCCCTAATCCGTCCCTCCCCAATGCACCCCCTCTCTCCCTCTCCATCACACTCCCCTTTCCCAACGCAGCCCCCTCTCTCTCCCAACGTAGCTTTCACTCACTCCTACCTTGAAGGTGAATCCACAACATTAATATCATTGTCATCATCAAGTGGTACCTGCAACATCACGGGTGGAGGCCTCACACCCTTGATACCCCTACCATCACCACCATTATTTACGTTAAGCTGAACAAATTGTTGAAAACTTAGATTTTTTGACTTAACATCGACATTGAAGCCAACTCCAGATTCAGTTTTAGGTGGAATTGAAAGTGGGGCTTGGTGTTCATATCCTTCACCAACAACCTGGAGGTTGATGATGTTATTGGTGGTGACAGGGGAAGGAGAAAGGCGAAACCTTTGAGCTTGTTTTCAAGCTGCGGTTGGAATAGAGAAGTCTTAGAATCCAGAGAGACCGAGGGTGCGGAAGATGAGGTCAAATTCGCCGTCATTGATGCCTTTGAGGCCTTGACTTCGAAACTTTTTTAGTTGTTCAAAGAATGAGAAAGGTCAATGGAGAAAGAGGTGAAAGAAGGGGACTTTGTGAGTGATGTTCTTTATGACATTGCGGCTATTGAGGCGTGGCTTCAAGTGTTTACCCTGTACCTCTATTATTGGCCTCTGTGAAAGCTCAAAGCTATGCTCCAAGCTAAAACAGAGGATGTAAGAGAGACAAAAGAGAACAATGGTATGACAGGTCACTAGAATATAGTGGTCACGTCAGCATTGTATTTGCTGTTCGGGAGCACAATTGTCAAATTAATTGTCAAATTTTAAAATTTTTATTTGAGATTATTTTGTCCGCATCAAATTTTTTAGAATACTAATTTGATATTTATTTCTAAAAAAAATTATAGTAAAAAAAGTGTTAAAAAATATCATTTTAAGTAATATAAATTTATATTTATTTTAATAATTTTTATTTAAACGTAATTTTAAATAGTATAATTTTAATAATATTTATTTTATTAAAATTAATTTTAATATAAAATTGTCAAATATAAATTATATTGATACAAATTTATTTTATTTAAAATTAATTTTATAAAATTATTTTTATTTAAATTTCAATTTGATAAACCACCAATTTAAACACACAACATAAGATAGGTGATACTAGATTAAAGATGAATATGCCTTATTGACTAAGAGAGAAAAAAAAAAAGAGTCTCGCGAAAGAAATATATCTTTTCTAATATAAACTTGCCATGAGCAACCAAAGGATAGTATCGAGGTATGTAAGTAATTAATTAAAGCTATATTTTTATCGGACTCTTTTAACATGATTTTGCCATTTTGGTCAAATAATAATCTTTACATGGCTATTATGCACGAACATGGCACGAACGGACACAAGACACAGACACATACGGTGCACCCTAATTTTAAAAGTTCCTTAAATAAAGGGAACAAGACATATATATAAATATAGGGTAAAATATTTAAATAAAATGTTTTATCTTGAATATTAGGTGTTTGTTCCCACCTTAAATTCGGTTACATATATATCATACAAATTATTGCAAGTGACAGAATGATTTATTATAATAAAGATACTTATATAAATCGATTCAATATAAAACGATATAATGTGTACAAGGGATTTTCAAATGACTACAAATAAAACACTTCATTATAAGCATTTTTTTTACAACTATTGTAAGCACGCTCATTTTTTTAAGTAATGGAGTATGAACAGTTGTTATGTACAGTTATAGAATAGTGATGTATTTTTTTATTAATATATATATTTATTTTTTATTTTGAAAACAAAGGAGTTTAACACACTAAGGTGGAGCATTTAGTATCAAACATCACAACTAGACACACAACACCCAAAAGTATTAGGAACCAAAGAAAGGAATTCCACATGTCATCTCTAGCATAGCCATCAACAACATTAGGATTGGGCACCTCTCCACTCGTCACAGGCTCACAGCTAAGCATGGTAATGTGGATGATGTCTTCTACACCTCTGCTTTGGTTTTGGAATATCCTCCTATTCTTCTTCAACCAAATGTGCCAAATGATTGCACAGAAGCACCTCGTACACTGCTTTCGATTCTCTTTTCTACGCGGCTCATCTGTCCAACTTAGGAAATGGTCATTCATCGACCACGGAACAGACCAGGGCCAGCCAAACACAGATAACCATGCACTCCACACCTGTCAAGCAAAATCACAGCCAAGGAACAAGTGATTGACCTGCTCAACATCCTTAGAACATAAAGCACAACTCTTATCATCCTGGCTAATAATCCCGAACCGACTAAGCTGCTCCTTGGTGTTCACCCTGCCTACCAGGACAAACCAAGCAAACAACTCCACTCTTGGTGGAACTAAGCCTTTTCAGATGGACTTCATGAAACTGTAACTGGTTACATCTTCTGGCAGCATTCCTTCTTGTAGCACCTGCACAAAGGAGTTAGTCAAAAAAATACTAAGTCTATCATATTTCCATACAAATCTATCCTCCCTATTATTTGCTATCTTGACCGGTCTCAACGCCTCACGTAGCTGACTCAGGAGGTCTAATTCCCACTGAAAAAGCTCTCGTCTTCATTGGAAGTTCCAGACCCACTCTAGTCCATCCCAAAACCCACAATCCCCTACAACCGAACGACATTAGTTTGAAACAGAGAAGAGCCTGGGAAACCGATCTTTCAAGGAACCACTTTGGAACCAAACATCCTCCCAAAACCGAGTCTGTCGTCCATCACCAAGTTCCATAGCCAGTCAGCTTATCCCTTATATGTTGCTCCTTAATTTGTAAATGGCAGATATCCTTCCATGGGCCTCCTCTTGAAGGCAGCACTTGAGTGGACAGTAACTCGTTCGGCCTTAAGTCATTACAGGAGCAAACCACCTTCTTCCACAACGGGCACTCTTCCTTAGCAAAGCGCCACCACCACTTAAACAACAGTGCAATGTTTCTAATCATTGCATCTCCAATCCCCAATCCCCCTAGCTTCTTAGGGGCCTGCACCAACTCCCATCTCACCAAAGCCATACCATTCCTCCCATCCTCCTTACTCTATAGAAACCTTCTCTGTAAAGAAATTAACTTCTTAGCAACTGCCTGCGGCATCTTATATAAACTCAAATAATGCACTGGCAAGCTGTTCAAGACTGATTTGATGAGCACCAACTTTCCCACTTTGCTTAGCACCTTGGCTTTCCAAAGGTTTAGTTTCTCTTCCACCTTATCGATGATAGGCTTTCAGGTCTTAACCAGCCTCGGATTAGCTCCTAAGGGGACTCCAAGGTATTTAACAGGGAGAGTATCTTCCTTACAACCCCACAGCCTACACATACTTCGTATCCACTACTCTTCACAATTGATAGGAATCAAGCTGGACTTTTCGAAGTTGATACTGAGCCCTGACATCAACTCAAACCATCGCAGCAGCCGCTTGTAATTCTTCATAGTCTCATCTTCTGGTGGACAAAACAGAATAGTATCATCAGCAAACTGGAGGTGTGATAGCTCCACCCGGTCTCGCCCAACTACCAAAGAAAAAATACGTCCGTTCCTGACTGCCTCACCCACTATTCGATGTAGAACGTCCACAACCAGCACAAACAAGAATGGAGATAGCGGGTCACCTTGCCTCAAACCCCTTTGCATTTTAACAGGTTTTGATGGTGCGCCATTAATTAAGACCGACATAGAAGCTGTGGTCACACACTCCATAACCCACGCCCGCCACCTGTGTCCAAACCCCATCTTTTGCAGCACAATATCAACAAAACTCCACCTGACTCTGTCATATGCTTTATGGAAATCTAGCTTGATAATGGCTACCTCTTTTTTCCTCCTTTTAAGCCAGTGCACTGTTTCACACGCTCTGAGGGCCCCATCATGAATTTTTCTGCCCGTCACAAAAGCACTCTGAGTCTCCCCTACTAACCCTGGCATCACTGCTCTCATCCTCCTAACTAAAACCTTCGAAATAACCTTGTATATACAACCAACCATACTAATAGGTCTGAGGTATTTAATCTCCTTCGCACCAATAAACTTAGGAGCCAGCGCTATCCATGTAATATTAGAGCCTGTCGGTAGCCTCGACGTCTGAAAGAATCCCACCACAGCTGCCGTAAATTCAGCCCTAATCTCATCCCAACACCTCTTAATGAAATTCGATTAATATATATTTTTTTATTTTTATTTTTAGAAAACCAAATCTCCTATTTATGGCATAATAAATTTAAATTTAAGTAGACAAATCAGAGCTTTTAATTTGTGTAAGGTAATTATTTTTTATTTTAAATGTGAAGTAAATTGATGAATTAGTTTTGTGAGAAAAAAATAAAAAATTCAGAAAATCGTGGTCTAGTTGTGCAAATTTCATCTTCTTCAACTTATATTCTTTTTCTTCGTTTTTAGTAGTTTGTTCTTTTCACTTTTTTTAATATGAAACTATCATAGTAAGATTTTATTATAAATACCTGAGAGAGTGATATTTATATGTGAAAATCTTTATAATTTTATTGTTCTTTTTACATTACCATTTGAAGAACTAAAAAGTGCTATTTGTAAAAGAATAGATCCTCTTATATCAAGTATTTTGTATCAGAATTGTGTTTGACGGGTTCGTTCATTTTCAAAAGAAGTATGTCACCGACGAAACGAATATGCAAGAGATATTTTCAATCTATTATGAAACTTGATCACAAAAGTTGTTTATCGAGCTGTACATTAAGTTCGAACAATCTGAGAATGATAAAAATATCGAACGGAGAGATTACAACAGTGACAAGTAGGGCTGACAATTCATATCCTACCCGCGGGTACCCAATCCGGTCCAACCCGTTCGGGTAGGGTACGGGTTTAGGGTGTACCCTACCCTACCCTACCCTACCCGCACCTCATATATAGTGAAGGAAGTGAGAGTTGAACCCACAACCTCCCTTATGTAATGACTTATAATAAGTGAAGAACCACTAAATTAGTTAGTTAATTTAGTAATTTAGAGCATTAGTTTTTTATTTTTTATGTTATTAATATGTATAAAATTTAAAATGATTGAATTTTATATTTACTTTAAAAAAATTGATATTTCTGCAGGTAGGGTAGGATAGGATAGGGTTTAGAACTTTAGGATGTAGGATGTGGGTAGGATTAAGGTTGAGCTATTCTCAACCCGCGGGTAGGGTAGGGTTAGGGTAGAGTCCAAACCCTACCCTACCCTATCCATCGCCAGCCCTAATGACAGGACAGCAAGAATGACCATCTATTGAAATATCTTGGATTAGGGCCATATCTTCTAACATAACGATGCACTCACCAATCAAAAGATAAAAGATGTGAGTATTTGGATGCTATCTCTCTACTAGAACTGTTACTAAAGTGACTGTCCTTGGATCACTTCAATCTGAAATACGTGATAAAATTTAGTGACATGCAAAAGAGACTCGACAATCGAATTATATACATCCGATGGATTCATGTGGACACACCTCAAAATTTGTAAACTCTACAAAACAGAAACAAATAATAATTTAAGTTGTCTCCGTTAATTAATCAATTATAAATAAAATCCTCGATCATAATTAACATTAAATTAATATGAACATTAAAAAATTAATTTAACCCCTATAATAAACTAACCACTATACTAAACTAACTAGTATAATTAATAAAATTATCTATTAAATTAATTTTAATTTAATTATTATTATAACTAATTTTATTATGAGTAATATCTGAACAAATTATTATTATTATTATTTTATATATATATATATATATATATATATATATATATATATATTATTTTTGAAAACACATAGTAACAAATATAATTAAGAAATATGTTTATCCTTCACAAATTCATACATAAAAATAAAATAATTAATTATATTTTAACATAAAACTTAAATAATAATTATTTTCATTAGCTTATTTGTTAACATTGTGGCAATAATTAGTTCTAAACTCTAACAAATAACATTAAAATAACTACAAAAATATAACCATTTATTTTTATTAGCGTTTTAACTTTATCATTAATCTTAATGTTACCGAAAAGTTAAAATTTAAATTGTTATCTATTTTATTACGCACAAGTATAGTTAATAAATTAAAATAAACAATTTTAATTTATATTCTCATACAATTTAAAATAATTAATCAAATTATCTATAAATTCTAAATTAAACTCTATTAATTTAATTTAAAAATATTACTTAATGAAATTGTTATGACACTAACAAAAATTAACAAATATTCTTATATGAAGTATTATTAATAAAATTCACCAACAAACTAAATTCTAATTGGCATCATATTTTAACAAATACAATTAATAAACTTATAAAATAAATTTAAATTTATTATATAAATGTCGAACATAACTCTACATCGACAGATTTTATTATTAATATTACTATTACTATTTGACTAAGATAATTAACAATGTAAAATTTAAGACAATTAATTTTTTTATTTTTTTGCTTCTTAGGCATTATAATTTTGGTAAAGTGAGAAGTTTGGTTTTAGGTTTTTAAAGGTTGTTTTGTTGGGTCTTGATAAGAGCGAAGGGAACAAAAGTGAGAGAGAGCAAGAAGGGAGAGAAAAAAGAGAGAAGTCTCACACTTCACACAAACCAGTTGCATGTGCAACATTTGTACAATGGCACCAATTTGATGCTCAGATTTGTGGAGTACTCTTTGACTGTTCGATCCCTTTTGATTTAACTCTGTCCGTCAGATTATCGTAGTTAACAAATTTGAGGCTCAAATTTGAGGACACAATCATGTTCGTTCGATCTCCATGAACTCAAATCTGGTCGTCTGATTGTTGCCCACGGATGATGAAATTTGCTTGATGGTCTAGATTTTCTTCTTATAAAAAGAATTACTTCGTTGTAAGCATAGTTCTAAACCAACAAATAATTCCCACATCAAAAATTTGAGTTGTCACAAGTACAAACCCCAAATAAAAATTAACCGAAGTATTGGAACTCCGGGTCGTCTCACAAGGAATTGCAATGAAGTGCTCAATTATTGGCTATAAAGGGGGTAAGTGGTTTGATTTTGTATTTTTGCAAGAAAATAAATGGTAAGAAAAGTAAATGAACAATTAACTAATAAAAGAAAGGAAAAATACTCTTGGTTAGACATAGGTAATTGAGATCACCATCCTTGTCTACAAACCAAATATTGATAATTATGAGGAACCAAGCTCATTAAGTTTACTTCTATACTTGAAGTATATCAAATGGCTTGATCAACATCAATCCATAGGTTCTAACCTAGCTACTAATTAGCTTAATAGTAGGTTGGTAGTAATGGTTATCAAATTGACCACCAAGGGTTCTCAAATCACCAATTCAATGAGACCCAAATGACTCAAGATCACTCAATTCCCTTAGTCTAGGCCAAGAGTCAAGAAAACTACCCAAAAATTAGAGGAAACATTTCATCAAATACCTAGAGTGCAAGAAAAGTAAACATCATAAAATGCAAGAATTAAAGAAAATCCATAACCAACATAGACAAGAAATCAACAATAACAATCAAGATCAACATAAAAGAAACATGGAAACATAAAATTGCATTAAAGAAAATTAAGATCCAACAATGGTTCATCAACATAAAAGAGAGCAAAATAAAAAATCACAAGAGAAACAAAGAATATTAAGACAATAGAATACTAAAATATAGTCAGAATTAAAATCAAAACAAGAATTGAAAGATGAATTTAAGAGAGATTAACCTAACTTTACCCTAATTGCTATCCTAAATCTAGAGAGAGGAGAGAGCCTCTCTCTCTAGAATTCTATCCTAAAACATAATAAAAACTAAACTATGACTACCTGATTCATTCTCTCCTCAATCCTTGGGTTCAATAGCATCAGAAATGAGTTGGATTGGGTCCAAAATGAGCTGCAAATCGCTGGCCATGATTTCACTTTAGTGAATCACGCTGCTCCATCGGCGCGCACGCATACAGTGCGCGTGCGCATCTCTAAACGCCAAGAAACTATGGCAAATTTTATATCATTTTGAAGCCCCGGATGTTAGATTTCCAATGCAACTAGAACCGCCTCATTTGGACCTCTGTAGCTCAAGTTATGGTCGATTGAGTGCGAAGAGGTCAGGCTTGACAGCTTTGCGGTTCCTTCATTTCTTCATGAGTTCTCCCACTTTGTATGCTTTTCTCCTCACTTCTTCCATCCAATACTTGCCTTATGAACATGAAATTACTCAACAAACATATCAAGGCATCGAATGGAATTAAAGTGAGTTAAATTTAGCTATTTTAAGGCCTAAAAAGCATGTTTTCACACTTAAGCACAAATTTAGGGAGAATTACAAAACTATGCTATTTCATTGAATAAATGTGAGAAAAATTGATAAAACCACCCAAATTAAGCACAAGATAAACCACAAAATCGGGGTTTATCAAATCTCCCCACACTTAAACCAAGCATGTCCTCATGCTAAGAATAAAGAAGGACAAGAAAAAGGGTATGAATATTTATTCAATACAAAGAAACTATATAAACCTATCTACATGCATGCAATATGATTCTACCTACTTGGTTAAAAGTAAATCAATCTCCAAGAACATATATAAGCAAGTAGGGAAAGGTCATATGGCGACTCACAAACTCTACCAATTCAAATATCAAAATGAAGTTCAAATAGACTTGCAAGAAGAACGCTCATGAAAGCCAGGAACAAGGAATTGAGCATCGAACCCTCACCAGAAGTGTATCCGCTCTAGTCGCTCAAGTGTATAGGGTCAATCACTCAATTCTCTTCTACTCATGCTTTCCAAGATTTGTTTTTCATCTAACAATCAACAATTATTCAATGCATGCATACATTCATCATGAGGACTTATTCATAGGTTGTAATGGGGCTAGGGTAAAGGTAGGGATGCATATGGTCAAGTGAGCTTGAAATTTGGATATTTGATTAACCTAAGCTCTCGCCAAACACATATGACAACCTATACAATTCTAATACACAACCTAGCTACCCATGATTCCCACTTTTTCACATACTCATGCATTCTTTTTAATTCACATTCCATATGCATTGATTTTTATTGAACTTTACTTTGGGGCATTTTTGTCCCATTTTTATTTCTTTTTCTCTTTTTTCTTTTTCTATATTTTTTTCTTTTATATATATATATATATATATATATATATATATATATATATATATATATATATATATGTTTTTTTTTCTTTTTTTTAAAAGTATATACAAACGTATCAATGCATATGGTTTTACATATAGTGCATGAATATGTCCAATTTCCAATATTTTCAACAACAAAAAAACACACTTTTCTCTCAACCAATGTCCCAAGTTTCCCATACCCAAATGATACACACCCTCACTAGCCTAAGCTAATCAAAGATCCACATCAAGGACATTTATTGTTTTTCATTTAGGGGTAGTGATGTGCTAATATTAAGAACAAAAGGGATTAAGTAGGCTCAAAATTGGCTAACAATGGTTGATGAAAGGTAGGCTATTTTGGTAAGTGAGCTATATGAAATGATGGCCTCACTCATATAAATGCATGTATACATAGAATAATAGACATAAAGAATCAAACAAATCAAAGATTACAATCATAGAGAGAGAATAATGCACACAAGAATGAAAATAAGTGGTTATAAGATGTAACCACACAATTGGGCTCAAAACTCACATGCTTGTGTTAGCTCAAAAACCATGTTCCAAAATAAATTCTTCAAGCAAGTTTGTCACAAATTTTTTTTTCAAATTGTTAAGGTACCCCAAAACAATTTTTCTTGGAAAAGAAATCATCACCCTAACCAAGTAGTCCTAACGTAAAAAGAAGTGGTAAAATATGTACAAATTCTAACTATCATGCAACCTATCATGCAATGAAACAACTAACTAACAAAGAAAATCAAGAATTGGTGTTGAAAAAGGAAGTTGTTACCCATGAAGGTCGGTCGGACGACCTCCCCACACTTAGAAATTTGCACCGTCCTCGGTGCATGCAAAGGAGATCAATGTGGACGGGTTGCTACAATTGATGAACTCCTTCAAAAGGTTGTGCGGATGAACTTGTTTGTTGCCCCATTTAGAAGCTTTTCCATTCCTTCCCTTCTTGGTGGCCAACCTAAAAGGAAAGAAAAAGAAAGAAAATTAAGCCTACAACAAAGATAGCAAAGCAAGTAGAACATAGGCGGGGGCTAATGCCAAATAAGAGTAAGGTTCTCACTACATGTTAGCTACACATGTAAGTGAGAGAGAAATATAGGCAAAGGGCAATCAATTAATACTTGATGCAAGAGGAAAGTCAAAGCATAAGTGAATAACATGAAGAACATGTCGAGCATCAAGTTCAAACAAGAAAGATTGGGTCATGAAAGGCACGTAAGCTCGTATCAATGCACAAAAGGGTACAAGGATCATCAAAAGTTAAGCATTGAATTAGAAATTTCATTACCCATCAATATCAAACAAGTCTAGAAGCACCAAGATTAACCAAGAAATTCTCAACAATTGAGTAAGAGAATTCAACACCATTATTAAAATAAGAAGCTCAAAAAAAGAAGGTAAAAACAAGCTATAAAAACAAAATGAAAATACAAAGAATAAAAGTATGCGAATGCAATGGACAAAAGAAAATGGAAGATGAGAAAAAAAATTCTTTTTTTTTGCGACGCAGACGCGTCATGCACGCCCACGCGCCGATGCACAATTTGGCCAAAGGACGCGTACGTGCCAGGTGCGCGCACGCGTGGGTGAGATTATGCGCGGGGCACAGTGTCAGCCCAAGGTTGGCCCAACTCTCTGGAATATGTACCAGGAGGGTAGGTGGCGCTATCGGCGCGCGCGCGTACAGCGTGCGTGCGCGCGCATTGCGCAATTAGCATCAAGGACGCATACGCGCGGGTTGGGTTGTGCCTCAGGCATGGTGCTGGCGCAGTGTAGGCATAACTCTCGGGTCAATGTATGGAGGGGTGAAATTTTTCAATCCACACGTACGCGCACATGGTGCGTGCGCGTGGAGGGGTGAAAATGCTTAATGCACGCGTACGTGTGCAGTGCGCGTACGCGTGGATGGTGCTCTGTTTTTCAAAATTTTTCTATGTTTTTGCACCAATCCAAGTATTCTAAACCTCCAAACAGCTACCAAAACACCCTAAAACCTTATTTAACCTACTAAAATACCAATTATACTCAACAAACTCAACAAAACATGAAATTAAACTAATTACCAATATGTACAAAAGGAAAAGATGAAAAGAATTTACCATGGTGGGGTGTCTCCCACCTAGCACTTTTGTTTATTGTCCTTAAGTTGGACTTATGGGGAGCTCTTCTTAAGGTGGCTTGTGCTTGAAGCTATCATTGAATATCCACTAATGCTTGAACCTCCAATAAGCTTTAGTCTTCAAAGATGATAACTCCAAGCCTTGATGGAGTTCCACACAAGCCATGGGCTCCCAAATTTGATTCTCCTTGTGCGATCTGGGATCCCACACTTTGTTTTGACACTGGTGCGTGGAAATTGTGACGGTTCATTCCTTGGTAACGGCGCTGAAAACTTAATACGCACGTTCATAATCTTAGTTCTTTGTCACAACTTCGCACAACTAACCAGCAAGTGCACTGGGTCGTCCAAGTAATAAACCTTACGTGAGTAAGGGTCGATCCCACGGAGATTGTCGGCTTGAAGCAAGCTATGGTCATCTTGTAAATCTCAGTCAGGCAGATTTAATTGATTATGGTGAATTGATAATTAAAATATAAATAAAACGTAAAATAAAGATAGTGATACTTATGTAATTCATTGGTGAGAATTTCAGATAAGCGTATAGAGATGCGTTCATTCCTCCTGAACCTCTGCTTTCCTATTGTCTTCATCCAATCATTCATACTCCTTTCTATGGCAAGCTGTATGTTAGGCATCACCATTGTCAATGGCTACATCCTGTCCTCTCAGTGAAAATGGTCCAATGCGCTGTCACTGCATGGCTAATCATCTGTCGGTTCTCGATCATACTGGAATAGGATCCATTGATCCTTTTGCGTCTGTCACTACACCCAACACTCGCGAGTTTGAAGCTCGTCGCAGCCATCCCTTCCCAGATCCTACTCGGAATACCACAGACAAGGTTTAGACTTTCCGGATCTCAAGAATGGTCGTCCATGGATTCTAACTTATGCCACGAAGACTCTGATTAAGGAATCCCAGAGATACTCATTCAATCTAAGGTAGAACGGAAGTGGTTGTCAGGCACGTGTTCATAGGTTAGGAATGATGATGACTGTCACGATCATCACATTCATATTGAGGTACGAATGAATATCTTAGAATCGGAATAAGCTTGAATTGAATAGAAAAACAATAGTACTTTGTATTAGTTCATGAAGAACAGCAGAGCTCCACACCTTAATTTATAGTGTGTAGAAACTCTACCGTTGAAAATACATAAGAAGTTAAGAACAAGGTCCAGGCATGGCCAAATGGCCAGCCTCCCAAGGAGGGTCCAATCATCAAAACATGATCAAAAAGATGTAAATACAATAGTAAAAAGTCCTATTTATACTAAACTAGTTACTAGGGTTTACAGAAATGAGTAAATGATGCAGAAATCCACTTCTGGGGCCCACTTGGTGTGTGCTTGGGCTGAGCATTGAGCTTTACACGTGTAGAGGCTTCTCTTGGAGTTGAACGCCAGTTTGTAACCTGTTTCTGGCGTTTAACTCCACTTTGCAACCTGTTTCTGGCATTTAACTCCAGAATGCAGCATGAAACTGGCGTTGAACGCCAATTTGCATCATCTAAACTCGGGCAAAGTATAAACTATTATATATTGCTGTAAAGCCCTGGATGTCTACTTTCCAACGCAATTGAGAGCGCGCCATTTGGAGTTCTGTAGCTCCAGAAAATCCACTTTGAGTGCAGGGAGGTCAGAATCCAACAACATCTGCAGTCCTTCTTCAACCTCTGCATCTGATTTTTGCTCAAGTCCCTCAATTTCAGCCAGAAATTACATGAAATCACAGAAAAACACACAAACTCATAGTAAAGTCCAGAAATGTGATTTTTATTTAAAAATTAATAAAAATATACTAAAAACTAACTAAATCATACTGAAAACTATGTAAAAACAATGCCAAAAAGCGTATAAATTATCCGCTCATCAGACACCCATCTTCAAATTGATCATCATGATTTCAATTGGGTGGCATGACCTTAGAATTCTCAATTAAGCATCCAAACATTCTCCTAGACCCATGCAATTTGGTTCTACACCAACCATTGCTATTCAACTTTAAGCATGCAACCATCATGAACCTAGAGTGATGTTTCCAACCACTACACAAATCTCTCTTACCCTTAATTCCACAAAGAGCTCTAATTTGTCCATCATTTACAATCAAACCATATTCAAGTGAGAAGTGAAGCTTAGGGATAAGAATTTTACCCACTTGAATGTTGTGTAGGATGGTGACTTAGGAAGGGGTGGTCCCAATGATCTTACAAGCTCCACTCCCTTGTACTCTTCTTTGATTACATCCACCTCCTTGCAACTTTCTTCAACTTCAACCTCTTCTTCTTGGTGGCTTACTTCCAATTTAATTTCTTCTTCATTGCTTACCAAGGGTATAGGGGGTGAGGTGTCTTCTCATTTGATCTCCATGTCAAGCCCAATGGGAGAGGATTCAATTGTACATAAGAATTCATTAATGATTGAATCCATCTCTTGATCAACCTCTTCGAAGTTTTCCACCATGATATGCTTTGGAGGTTGTACGCCCTCCTCAACATCAATATCAAGCTTCTTGAAAGAGGGCTCCGTAATTCTACATTCCCATGGACTTCCAACATCTCCTATGTTTTCAACCACTCCTTCCGGCTCAATTGTCTTAACTTCCTCTCCTTGTGACAATCCTTGTTTCACCCCTTTTTCTACACCTTGAAGCTCTAAACTCACTCCCTCACTATGCTCCTTGATTGCTACTCCACATTCAACAATGGGAGTTCCTTGATCGCATAGGCTTAGGCGGGAGGAGACCATATTGCGAACGGCTTCCGCTATGGTAGCTATCTTGGCTTCTAACTCCTTGAACTCCTTTTGGTTCTCTTCTTGCCTTCGAGTGTAAGAACTAACACATTCTTAGAGAGGATCATCCATTGGAGGTGGTGTGGAAAAAGAAGGTTCATTGTTTGGGAAGGAGGTTTCATAATTGGAAGTTAGTTCATCTTGGCAAGGGTATGGAGATGGTGTATATTGAGGTGGTTCTTGAGAGTAATTGTGTTGGAATGGTGGTGGTTCCATGTATGGTTCATATGGTTCATAAGGTGGTTGGTATGGTGGATAAAGATTAGGGTCATAATGAGGTGTTTGGGGGTAGGGGGCTTGTGAGTAAGGTGGTTCAAAGTCATGTTGAGGGGGTGGTTCATAGGCGTGTGGTGGTGGTTGTTGACAATCACAATAAGGGTCACCACATCTATTAGATTGATATGCATTAGGATTAGAATTATACCCATAAGAAACCGGAGAGGGTTGTTGCCAATAAGGTTGATCAATTCCTTGAGACTCCTCCCATCTTTGATTCCCAAATCCTTGATGCACATCCCCATTGAAGCTTCTATTCCCTACAACATAATTTGAACCAAACTCATAGTCAAAGTGAGGATGAGAATTCATAATAGCAAAAGAGAATAAAAACAAGTACTAATAAGAACTAATAAAAACTAACTCCTAAAGCAAGCAAAACTAACAAAGAAGCCTATTAACATATATACAATAGCCAATAATATAACACCATTGTAACTCCCCGGCAACGGTGCCATTTTGATGATGAGATTTGCTTGATGGTCTAGATTTTCTTCTTATAGAAAGAATTACTTCGTTGTAAGCATAGTTCTAAACCAACAAACAATTTCCACATCAAAAATTTGATTTGTCACAAGAATAAACCCCAAATAAAAATTAACCGAAGTATTGGAACTCCGGGTCGTCTCCCAAGGAATTGCAATGAAGTGCTCAATTATTGGCTATAAAGGGGGTAAGGGGTTTGGTTTTGTATTTTTGCAAGAAAATAAATGGCAAGAAAAGTAAATGAACAATTAACTAATAAAATAAAGGAAAAATACTCTTGGCTAGACATAGGTAATTGAGATCACCATCCTTGTCTACAAACCAAATATTGATAATTATGAGGAACCAAGCTCATTAAGTTTACTTCTATACTTGAAGTATATCAAATGGCTTGATCAACATCAATCTATAGGTTATAACCTAGCTACTAATTAGCTTAATAGTAGGTTAGTAGCAATGGTTATCAAATTGACCACCAAGGGTTCTCAAATTACCAATTCAATGAGATCCAATGACTCAAGATCACTCAATTCCCTTAGCCTAGGCCAAGAGTCAAGAAAACTACCCAAAAACTAGAGGAAACATTTCATCAAACACCTAGAGTGCAAGAAAAATAAACATCATAAAATGCAAGAATTAAAGGAAATCCATAACCAACATAAACAAGAAATCAACAACAACAATCAAGATCAACATAAAAGAAACATGGAAACATAAAATTGCATTAAAGAAAATTAAGATCCAACAATGGTTCATCAACATAAAAGAGAGCAAAATAAGAAATCACAAGAGAAACAAAGAAGATTAAGACAATAGAACACTAAAATATAATGAGAATTAAAATCAAAACAAGAATTGAAAGATGAATTTGTGAGAGATTAACCTAACTTTACCCTAATTGCTATCCTAAATCTAGAGAGACGAGAGAGCCTCTCTCTCTAGAATTCTATCCTAAAACATGATAAAAACTAAACTATGACTACTTGGTTCATTCTCTCCTCAATCCTTGGGTTCAATAGCATCAGAAATGAATTAGATTGGGCCCAAAATGAGCTGCAAATCGCTGGCCACGATTTCACTTTAGTGAATCACGCTGCTCCATCGGTGCGCACGTGTACAGTGCGTGTGCGCATACATAAACATAAAGAAACTATGACAAATTTTATATCATTTTAAAGCCCCAGATGTCAACTTTCCAACGCAACTGAAACCGCCTCATTTGGACCTCTGTAGCTCAAGTTATGGTCGATTGAGTGCAAAGAGGTCAGGCTTGACAGCTTTGCGGTTCCTTCATTTCTTCATGAGTTCTCCCACTTTACATGCTTTTCTCCTCACTTCTTCCATCCAATACTTGCCTTATGAACCTGAAATCACTCAAAAAACATATCAAGGCATCGAATAGAATTAAAGTGAGTTAAATTTAGCTATTTTAAGGCCTAAAAAGCATATTTTCACACTTAAGCACAAATTTAGGGAGAATTACAAAACCATGCTATTTCATTGAATAAATATGAGAAAAATTGATAAAATCACCCAAATTAAGCACAAGATAAACCACAAGATCGGAGTTTATCACCCACATGTCCTGCCATATGCACATCTGAGGGTCCAATTTGATAGTAATACTGACCCTCCAATTTGTAGTGAAGTAAATCGGACCCTCTGATTTATTTTCTGCCGTCTTTCACACTCATAGATAACACACAAAGTTCCAATAATGATGAAAAATACTACTATTAGTGCCACATGAAAATTAAAAAGTATTGTTAGCACTTATAAATTTTAAAATTTGTGTCGTACTCATATATCTTGCAACAAGTACAACTAAAACAACGAATAAAACTAAAATTTTAATAGTTGTTATAATAATTATTTTAATAAAGTTTTAAACTTTTTATTGTAAGAACTTTTTTTGAGCACTTTTACAAAGTTTAAATTTTTTTGTTGTGAGAATAACACAACATGACTTAATTAACATATAGTTTTAGGGATGTGTTTGGCTTTGAAAACAGAAAAGATAAGATAATGAAAACAAAATATAAGGAACAAACACACAAAAATTAATATTTTATATTTTGTTTAGTAATAAACTAAATATAAGAAATAACAAATTATGAAAGTGAAGGTTTTTGATGGTCTAGAGAAAGGGAGGTTGAATCTATGATATTTTTTTAATCTTGAATAATAAGTTTTCAAACTAAAAAATGAAACTTTGCTTCTGTTTAGACTGTGAGATTGATTATGTAGGAAACAATTTTATTTTATCTCATAAATCGTAAAAAATAGAATTAGAGCAGGAAAGGAGAAGATGACTCGACCATGTATCCTAGTTCAGTTGCCTTGTGCAATGCAACCTACATCCAGTCTCCATCACTGTAATTTCACTATCTTTTTAAGTATTACATACACTAATTTTCAAGAATCTAATTTAATCCTATCACGGACAAACCAAGCTTTAACATAAGCTTGACTTGTCTACTTCCTAGACTCTCAACATATTAAGTGCTCACTCAACTTAGCAAGGGATACAACTTAGATACAAGATACAAAACAAAAATACAATCAAAAGATATCTGACATAAATCTTGGCTTTTCTCTCCAAGTACCTCTCTTTTTCTTTTCTCTTAATGATTTTTTTCTAAATGCCTCATTTATGTATCTTTTACCACTAAATAAAAACAAAGAAAGATACAACATATAAATAGAATATTCAATAATAAACCATGAAGTAGATGATGTTGAACAGCTCAAACTCTATACGATTAACCCAGTTTCTGAACTTTCAAACACAGCTATTCATCTTGGTGAAATTCTCCCTTTTAGAGGTACTTGAAGAGAAAAGCCAAGATCAATGTCATATCTCTTTTGATTGTATTTTTGTTTTGTATCTTGTATCTGAGTTATATTCCTTGTTAAGTTGAGTGAGCTTTTAGTGTGTTGAGAGTCTAGGAAGTAACCTAGCCAAGTCAAGCTTATGTTGAAGCTTGGTTTGTCTCTGATAGAATTAAGTTGAATCCTTGAAAATTAGTGTATGTAATACTTGAAAGGATAGTGAAAATTTCACTATTGTTATGGTGGAGACTGGATGTAGATTGTATTGCACAAGGCAGCTGAACCAGGATACATGGCTGAGTCATCTTCTCCTTCCCTACTCTGATTCTGCTTTTTATGATTTATGAGACAAAATAAAATTGTCTCCTGTATAATCAATCTCGCAGTCAAAACAGAAGCAAAATTTCATTTTCTGATTTCAAGACTTATTATTCAAGATTAAAAGAAGGCTATAGATTCAACTCCCTTCTCTAGGCCATCAAGAATTTTCAATTAGTATCAGAGCTTATTCCTCAAGGATCAAGCTTCATAACTTGGAGAAAAGGTCCAATCGCTAACAACTTGGGTGCAAACACTGTAGCCTACACTCTAACTGTGGGTCAGTCAAACATCAGGTCTTCTTTCTTTAATGGGAAGAACTATACTTACTGGAAAGAACTATACTTACTGGAAGGAAAATATGCAGATCTTTATTTAATTCATTGACTACAATATATGGAAGATCATTGTAAATGGTCCTCAAGTTCCTACCAAGACAAGTGCTGAAGGAGTGGTGTCTCCAAAGGAAGAAGTCGAATGGAATGATGAAGACAAGAAGAAGGTGGAGTTAAATACCAAATCTATCAACTTAATGCACTGTGCTATCAGTTTCAAGGAATATCAAAACGTATCAAGATGCAAGACGGCAAAAGAGATTTGGAATAAACTCCAGGTCACATACGAAGGTATCAAACAAATCAAAGAAACAAGGATTGATATGCTGCGAAAAGAGTATGAAATATTTTTCATGAAGGATGGAGAAACCATTAATGAGATGTTTGAGAGATTCTCAATTATCATAAAAATTTGGATGATATGACCCAAACTGACAAACTCTTGTGAGGAAAGTCCTTAGAAGTCTTACAAAAGAATGGAAAACAAAAGCTATTGTTGTGGCCGAGAGCAACAACCTGAGTCCATTAACCTATGATGAGTTGAGAGAGAAACTTCTAGCATATGAAATCACACACATTGGCCAAGACATAAAGAGAAAAGGAGTGGTTCTAAAATCAAAAGTTGAGTAATTGGATGATGATTCTAATGATAGTTTTTTAGATGATAAAATTGTATTTTTTTTTACTAGGAGATTGAGAAGGCTAATGAAGAATAAAGACAAGAATAAGGGATCGAGTTCAAGGGAGCAAAAGAGAGATCTAAGAAAAGTCATCTCTCATCACTATAAGGAGACAAAAAACTTCAAGTTTAACTATTTTAAGCTCAAAAGAGAGGACAATACAAAGAAAGAAAAGAAGAAAGTGCTTATGCCCTCATGAAAGGACCTAGAGAACGATTCTAATGAAGATGAAGATTCTGAATATGAAGCACAAATGTGTTTAATGGATGGGCATGATCAATTAGATGAGGTAAATTATTTTGACTTGTCTATTAAAGACTTACATGTTATTATTGATGATCTCACTCATTATTCTAAAAAATTGCTAAATAAATACAATAAATGCAAGTCTAAAATAATATTTTGAAAGAAAAAATGATTTCTTGAAAGAAAAAGTGAAGAAAATCAAATGTGGTATTGATCTTGTTAAAGAAAACATATTTTTAAATTTTAAAATTAAAAATTTAAAGGAAAGTACTCAAGTTGACGCTTCACAAGAACTCATTGTTGAAGATGAAAGACTAAATGAAATTATTAAAGGTTTGAATAATGACTTAGCAAATTTTGCACATAGTTCTAGCAACTTGGACAAATTACTTGCTAATCAAAGACCGTTATTTGAAAAATCTAGTATGGATTATTTTACTAACAATAATATTTTTGAAAAATCACATTTTGATAAAAGTGCTTCATCTTTAAGAACCAAATCTATGGCAAAAAATTCTAGTTTGGGTTATGTTGCTAAAGAGGATGTTGTTAATAAAGATCAGTTTATCAAAAGTGTTGCATCTACCTCAAATACCAGAAAATTCAAAACCTTTAATCACTTTTAGCATCATGCAATCAGAAATCATTGTTCTACTTGCAATAAACATGGTCATTCTTCCTCTTAATGCTTTATTGATAAAAGAATAGTGAAAAATAAAATATACAAAGTTGTTTGTAATTTCAATACTCTTGGATAATTAAGATGGATCAACTTCAAAGGAACCAAATTAGTTTGGATACTGACAAACCCCAATTTAACGGTTTGTTCTGCATTGAATTTAGAGTATTTTGATAACCTTTTGTCACATTTAGCCTAGGAATTAGCATGATTTTGTTATCTCTCCCATATTTGTGCTTAAGTGTAAAAACATGCTTTTTAAGCCTTATTTTGATGAATTCTAGTTCTTCTTTGATTCCATAAGATGCCTTGAGGTGTTTGCTAGTAATTCCAGGATTGAAATAGGCTAGGCATGGATCAAAGGAAGCAAGGAAGGAAGCATACAAGTGGAGAGAAGCATAAAAAGTCAAAGAAGCAAAGTCAGCCATGCACGCGCACGCGCACAAGGCGCTCGCGCGCACATCGCAGAACTAGCCAGGGACGCGCACGCGTACCGTGCGCGCACGCGTCGATGAGGGCACATGACCTCACTAATGCAACACGTGCCTGGCGATTTGAGAGGGTTTCTGAACCCATTTTTGGCGCCAAATTGCTAAGGGAAAGGAATAAAAGGATGAAGGATTAAGGGGAAGGCATCATTATCATCACTTTTTGACATATAATCACTTTTAGTTTAGAGTTCTAGAGAGAGAAGCTCTCTCTTCTCTCTAGAATTAGGATTAGGAATTAGGGTTAGATTAGGATCTCATAGTTCTAGGTTTAATTCAAGTCTCCTTCTACTTCTACCTTCAATTGATGATTGCTACACTTTGGTTCTTCTCTCTATCCCTATTCTCTTGTTGTAATTTCTCTTATTTTGTTTCTAGGTTTTGTAATTGAGATACTTTTGTTCTCTTTATTTTCTTTCAATAATGCAATTTGAGGTAATTCATGATAATTGTGATTTCCTTGATTGTGTTGTTAATTCTTTACATTCAATTGTAGTTAGAATTCATTCTTGTTGTGATTGACTATACTTTTCTTTTGTGCCTTCCAAGTGTTTGATTAAATGCTTGGAAGAATGTTAGACTAGAATTTTATGTTCTTGGCTTGAGAAGGTAACTTAGGATTTATTGAGTCACTAGTGTCCAATTGATTGATAGTTGATAGCCATTAACTCTAGCCTTCATTAATCCAATTAGTGGAAAGCTAGGACTTATGGACTAGGATTGATATAACTCACTTGACTTTCCTTTGTTAATCGATTTAAGGATGACTAAGTGGGATTAATCCTTGCAACTACCATACTTGTGGCTAGTGATAATGATGAAGACCCTTGACAACCAAACCTTGCCAAGACCATTTTGTGAATAAAGTTTTCCTACCATTTACTATTCACATTCCTCATCCAAAACCCCAAAATAAACAAGTCCATAACCAATAACAAGAACACTACCCTGCAAGTCCTTTGAGAGACGACCCGAGGTTTGAATACTTCGGTTTATAAATTTTAGGGGTTTGTTTTAGTGACAAACAACTTTTTGTATGAAAGGATTAGTGATTGGTTTAGAAACTATACTTGCAACGAGACTTCATTTGTGAAATTCTAAACCATCAAAAATCCAATCGTCAAAATGGCGCCGTTGCCGGGGATTTGCAATGGTGTTGTGTTATTGGTTATTGTACATATGTGAATATTGTGAATAGGTTTATCTTTTGTTGTTTCTTAATTTTTGTTAGTTTTATTTTGTTCTCTCATTATGAATTCTCACCACTTTGGCTTTGAGTTTGGTTCTAAGTGTGTTGTAGGAAATGTGGACTTTAATGGCAACATGTACCATGGATGGAACCAACAAAGATGGGAAGAGCCTCAAGGAATTGATCACTCCTATTGGCAACAACCTCCGGATACTTATAGGTATAATTTCCATCCTAATGCATGCCAACTTAGCGGCTATGATGATTCTTTCTGTGACACTCAACAACCACCATCATATGCCTATGAATCTCATCCTCAACATGAACCTCAACCATTCTCACAAGCCTTTCATCACCAAGCACCACCCTATGATCCATATCCATCATATAACCAATCATCCATACCATATTTTTATGGCCATTATGAGCAAGAACCTCTAGAATCACCACAACCATATCAAGATTACTCCCAAGAACCACCTCAATACTTATCATCTCCATACCTTTACCAAGAAGAACCGCCTTCCTACCATGAACCCTCCCTCCAAAATAATGAACCTTCCTATTCACCCCAAGCCCCAATAGACGATCCTCTCACTTTGTTACTCCAAGGACAAGAAGCCATGAAGCGGGATACACTTGAGTTTGTGACCAATTTGACCAAGGTGGTGCACACTTTAGCCCACCATACTTGAGTTTGTGACCAATTTGACCAAGGTGGTGCACACTTTAGCCCACCAATGCTTGAATACTCAAGGTACTTCCGTGACCACATGTGAAAAGTCAAAAGAAGAGCAAAGTATGAAGGTGAAATTGGAAAATTCGGTGGAGAAGGAGGAGTCAAATTTTGTATTGGAGCAACTAGAGGAACCTATAATCATTGAAGAAAAGGAAGAAGTGGTTGAAGATTTAGGAGATGTTGAAAGTCCAAGGGAATGTAGTCTCATGGAGCACTCTTCCAAGGAGCTTGATATTGAAGTTGAAGAAGGTGCGCAACCCCCAAGGCATATCATCGTTGGAGACTTGGAAGAGGCTTATCAAGAGATGGATTCAATCATGGATGAATTTCTCTCTACAATGGAATCCTCTCCCATTGGACATGGAGTTGAAAGTATAAAAGAGTGTGCACAACCTCCCATACCCTTGGTGAGCAATGAGAAAGAGAGCTACCAAGAGGAAAACGTTGGCATGGTGTATATCGAAATTGAAGAATATGAAGAGGTTGACCAAGAAATGGATTTATTCATCAATGAATTTCTATCCAAAATTGAACCACCTCCCATTAGGCAAGAAATCAAAGTTCTTGAAGACAACACCAAGCTATGTGATAAAAGGGGAAAGGTTGAAACCAAGGAGGCTCGCAAAGAGGTGGAAATACACAAAGAAGAGCACAAGGAAGTAGACATTGCATGGTCTAAGTGTGGGGAAGCCTCTCTCCCCAAATTACCATCCAATACAACTTTCAAGTGGGTAAAATTCTTATCCATAAGCTTTACTTTCTCGCTTGAATATGGTTTGCTTGAAAATGATGGTCAACTTAGAACTCTTTGTGGAATTAAAAGTAAAAACGAGTTGTGTAGTGGTTGGAAAATAGGTGTTAAGCTCATCAAGGCCAAGGCCTCAAGGTATAGAGTTTATCATCAAGATGATAAAATTATTGAGGAGTCCATACATGTTACATTTTGTGATTGTAATATTGTTCCAAATGTTTTGGAAGATGGTGATGCGGGCAATCAAGTGGAAGGCAACATGAGTGAGGCACAAGATCAAGAAAAACCTAAATTGGTGCATCTTGTCCCTAATTCTGCTGTTGCAGATAATTCTACAGGAGACAATATCATTTAATCTTCTGCAACTAGTGAAATTCCTGAGAATATCAATTCCAATGAACCAAACTTGTCTGAATCTATTCCTAAATCTCCAAGACCATGTGAGTAGAGATTTTTAAAGAACTATTCATAAGAGTTCATCATAGGGGATCCATCTCAAGGTGTCACCACAAGATTCTCCTCTAAAAGAGCATTGGAGGAAAATAATTTGGCTTTTTTCCCCTCAAATTAAGACCCAAAATATTAATGAAGCTCTTGGTGATCCTTCTCGGGTCAAAGCCATAGAAGAAGAGTTACAACAATTTGAGAAGAATCAAGTGTGGCCACTTGTTCTAAATCCAATTGGAAAGAAAGTGATGGATACTAAGTGAATTTTTAGGAACAAATTGGGCGAAGATGGAAGCATTGCAAGGAACAAAGCAAGATTGGTGGTTCAAGGATATGATCAAGAGGAAGGAATAGATTTTGATGAATTTTTTGCACCAATGACCCAAATGGAAGCTATAAGGCTTCTCCTTGCATATGCTGTCCATTGTAGCTTTAAGCTTTTTCAAATGGATATGAAATGTGCCTTTTTAAATGGCATCAATGATAGAGAAGTGTATGTGGCGCAGCCTCCAGGTTATGAAAATAAAAAATTTCTAAATCATGTTTTCAAGCTTTCAAAAGCACTTTATGGTTTAAGACAAGTTCCAAGAGTGTGGTATGAAAGACTTCGTTCTTTTCTTTTGAAAAATAATTTTTAAAGAGGCACCACTGACACTACTATCTTCATAAAAAAATCTAATAATTCTTTCAATCTAGTACAATTTTATGTTGATGATATAATTTTTGGTTTAGTCGATAAGTCCCTTTGTGCTGATTTTTTTAAACTCATGACTAATGAATTTGACATGAGCATGATGGGTGAACTTAAATTTTTTCTTGGGCTTCAAATAAAAAAAACTTCAAATAGAATCTTTATACATCAAGAAAAATATGCTAAGGAACTAGTTAAGAAATTTGGAATGGAGAATGCCAAACCCATGGAAACTCCAATGCATCTAAACTCATGGTTAGTAAAGGATGAAATGGAGAAAGATGTTGATGAAACTAGGAATAAAGAAATGATAGGTTCCCTTATGTATCTTACATCATCTAGACCTGACATTGTACAAAGTATTGGAGTTTATTCAAAATTCCAATCACAACCAAAAGAGTCACATCATTTTGCAGTTAAAAGAATCATTAGATATGTTCATGGCACATTCAACTTTGGTTTGTAGTATTCTAGGTCTGATGAGTTTTTTGCAGTTGGTTATTGTGATGCAGATTTTGCTGGAAATAGAATGGATAGGAGCACTTCTGGTATTTGCTGTTTCCTGGGCAGGTCTCTGAGGTAGCGTTTGTTTTGAGGTACTGAGACAGAGACTGGGAGACTAAGACTCAGTATCATGTTTGTTGGTTCATAGACTGGTGCTAAAATTTCTGTCTCTGTCCCCAAAATTTTAGTATTTCAGTACCTCTAAAAAATGGGGACACAGAGGACTAAAATTTTTAGAGATGGAGACTGAAACTTTAATAACATTTTATACCTAAAATACCTTTATTTCAATTAATTAATTCTAATTCTAACCCTTTGTACAAATTAAATTAGAATTTCATTCTTGTTTCAATTTCTGTCTCCCACTTTGAACCAAACAGAATACTGAGATTTATTTCAATCTCTGTCTTTTAGTCTGTCTCTTAGTCTCAGTCTTTCCGTCTCTGTCTCTCTACCAAACGCTACCTGAATGTTTAGTCAAGTAAGAAACAGTCCACAGTGGCACTCTCTATTGTTGAACCCAAATATATTGCTGCTTTATCTTGTTGTTCTCAATTGTTATGGTTAAAAACTCAGTTAGATAATTACAAATTGAATGCAGAAAATATTTTCTTATTTTGTGATAACATGAGTGATATTAATATTTTCAAAAATTTCGTTTTACACTCAAGAATAAAACACATTGAAGTGAGATTTTACTTAATAAGGGAACATATTCAAAAGGGGAATATAAACATTTAATTTGTTAAATTAGAGAAATAACTAGCTGATATATTCACTAAATCTTTGGCTAAAGACAAGTTCTGTAAATTAAGAACAAGTTTAGGCATACTCAATTATGAATTCTTGTTTTAACTTTGCTGATGTGATGTTTAAAGTTGTTGTCTTATAGGTCTAAATGAGACATTTCTGGGCAAGTGAAGAGCCTTCATCATGGAACGTTGACTCTGCACTCTAATTTTAAAATAATTTCAAGTGGGCCCAATCTTCTTTATAGATTTCAAGTGGTCCAATGTGTTTTCTTAAACATAACTCCTCTTGGGCCCAATGTGAGTTGGTTAGAATGTAAATGGGCGTTATTGGATTTGTCATACATTAAAAAAATTTTCAAAATCTTTTTGTCTTTTCTGCATTATTTTGAATTACAACTTTTTTAACCATAGGTCAAATCTTTTTCAAATCAAGTAGTCATAGGGTTCTGAACTTCTATTTATCCAAGAAATTTTTTTCTTGTAGCAATTGAAAACCTCTTCATATACCTTTCATATTGCTTCATATTTCTCATCATTTTAATTTTTTCTTGAAAAACTGCAACTCTCCTGTGTCATTAAGATGAGGAAGAAAATTGCTACCCGTAGAGGTACATTCACTCATAAATGTCCTAGAATTCCTTAAAGTTCTCGTGCTCCATCCCACGCTCATGCTCCTACTCATTCACATACTCCATCTCCTTCTCCATCTCCTCCTCACTCTAGACCCACGGCTCGCACCAAGATGATGGCACGTCGCCCCTCTTCTTCTCAGGTAGCTAAATCATCAAGTGCTCCTTCTCATCCAAATACTTCAAAGGAAAAACGTCCAGTGACCGAAGAATAGCATCATGATCCTCCAAAACCTAAACCTAAGTCTGTTCCTCAATGTTCTCAGAGAGGTAACCCTCGTATCTCACTTTGTTCAGTCAAAGAACCTCCAAATATTGACCCATTTGCTTTCAAATATCACTTTGCAAACTCTCACTCTCACTTCAACCCTCATCGTCTTTCTTCCGCTATGAACTTTGAGTCTTATAAGGGAGTTGTTATTCACCGTCCATTATGCCCTACCTATCTTGTTGATTTGCCTGCTTCAGAAAAGAAAGGATTTGATTTTCTGAAAAACAGTGTTTTTGAACTGGAAGCATCTTTTAAAATAAAAAATTTTGTCTACCCTGACCTTGTCTATGAATTCTATGCTAACATGACCTATCACGATGAAAATGTTCAATCTTATGTCAAAGGACATGAATTAAATCTAAACAGTGAAACTATTAGTGAAGCTCTAGCGTACTTTGATGTTGGTGTTAATGCATACACTTTGAAAAAATGGGATGAAGGTTTAGGTATTTCATACCAAGATGCTCTAGCTTCTGTCTGTGAAAAAATATCTCTCATTAATGGTCTTACCCCTAACCATAAGACTCTAGGTCCTGTCCGTGCACAACTCCATCGCATTATAAACCACATTATCCTTCTTTAAAGCGGTTCATATCAAAGGGTTTCATTCTGTGACACACTGGTGTTGTATGCTATCATTATGAAAATTAAAATTTTCTTTGCTTATTTAATGATGAGACATATGTATGACTGCATAAAGAATGACAAAAATGTATCTCTTTCTTATGGCATATTTTTAACCTGTATCTTTGAACTTTTCGGTGTTGACTGACAAATGAGATACTTGAAAATAGAAACTCTTACCTAAAAGAGGTGGTGCAATGAAAAAATAAAAGAAATGACCTATCAAATTTGAAAGAGTGATCCTTGATGATGAAGAAGAAGAGCTTGATGATGTAAACTCTGAGTAATTAGTAAATAATTAGCTAATAAAATAATTATTAATCAAGAAATTAGAAGATAGAATTTTATAGTTTAATAGAATAGAAAAAATTAAAATAAGAATTTTGACACTAATTTTAAAGAATTTGGCCTAAGATTAGGCCGAACCAAGCAAACTGGGACTATAATGGGACCAAGGCCCAATCCAACCCTTTATATATGAAGAGACTCAGCTCTTCTTCTTTCCCAAATCAGGGAAACACGCTGAAAAGCAAGGGAGACGGGGAAGAACACAAGGAAACACCTAAACCCTCACTCAAATTTCTAATCCACATACATAACTTTTGATTCGGAGCTCCGATTGATGAGCCGTCAGCAGCCACGCGTTCGTCAGCACCCACCCAACAATTCGGTAAAGAATAAGCTATTTCTCTCCCAGTATCTCTCTCCTTAAATTCAAAAATATTATATTCTTGGGCTTTGAGATTTTGTGATTTAATGATGTTAGGTATGCTTAAGTAGTGCAAAATCACTAAGCCTTGTCCCAATTTCCCATTGGTAAGGTGTGGGATCTTTAACCCTTGTAAAATTGTATATATAGAAAGTTCTATATTGATTTAGCGGTGTTTATATGATATTAGATTGAATTATATGTATTGGTGGCAAATTTATGGAGTTGGAAGCTTGAACTTTGGATTTGGTAGCTGAATTTTATGTTTGAAGAGGTTTGGAGCCTTGGGTTTTGTGGAACGGTGGTCAAATGTGACGTTCTGAGATTAACGAGGAATCGGCCAAGGTATGATTTTGGTTTCTCGTATTTAATATGTAAGGTTTTGTAAAAACTTAGGCTAGATGACCATAGGATAGGAATGAATACATGAGTATGTTAATTGTTTAGCATCTTTGACAAGATTTGTTGATATGGATTTAGAATTTGTTGGTGTTTATTGATTATGACAGAATTAGAAATGATGATTGATGGTTTGATGATGAGTGTTAAGTTGGCAATAATGAATATGTATATATGATGGAATGTTGATGGTTGTTGGTATAATTGTGAAGCCCATGTATGAGAATTATGTAAAATTGAGGTATGGTTGATTATGGTAGGATGTGGAGGCTGTGTGGCTATGATATGGTGTGTTGGTGGATTGTTTGTAAGCATAAAATGTGGATTGAGTTTGATTTTTGATGAAAATTAAGGTTTGAGGTTTTTGTGAAAAAGTAGATTTTGGCCAAACTTCGATGAGTCATAACTTAGCTTCCAGAACCTCAAATTATTTCAAACTTCTTCCATATGAAAATTGGGTTTATGAAGTTTACGCCGTTCGAAGAACGGATAAAAAATATTTTAAAACGAAAAAGTTATGCGTGTCGGAAGTTTGGAGCCCAAAATTAAAATTCTGCAGACTTAGCCAAATTTTGATAAAACATGGTTGCATGTGTACGCATACCCCTCGTACGCGAAGGGTTGTTTCTATTTGACAGGTATGTGTACTCATACCTTGACATGCGTACGCATCTTGGGCCAAAAGAGACCTATGCGTACGCATAGCCCTGTTTTTCAGCAAATGAACATTTTCTGTTTTAAAATGTATTTTGAACCTCTAAACCTCTATTTTCCCTCTTTTAGCCCCTAAACCTCAGTTGTATGTTAAGTGGTGAGTAAAAGGTAGGGAGGAGTAGTAACTTGGAGATGAAGAAAGTTTGAGAGGTGTGAATTATGAACGAGAAGTGTGTAAAAGTGATTGTGGCCCTGAGTAGTAGGCAGTAACAATGTCCACTTGCTCCGAGTATGAGATAGGGAAGAAGAGTTATGAGAAATGAATTTAATTATGGAGTTTTGAATGAATGTATATTTGTGATACCTGGGTAATAGCAAGGATGGTGGTTTGTTCCGCTTACTCCAGGTTAATGTTTGAGATTTGATAACGATGATGCTTGATTTAAACTATTTGAATGTATGTTTGAGATACATGGACAGTAGAAAGGATGGTGGTTTGTCCCACTTGCTCCAGGTCAGTGATTGTGACGCCTGGGTAGTAGCAGTAGTAGTGGATTATTCCGTTTGTGGGCACCTTAACTATACTGAGAAGCCCCCGGTTCTCACCCCATACAATATTGTTATTTTTCAGATACAAGTCGAGATGCACCTCGGTGAGCGTCTGGAGTTTCCTCTACAAGCGAAGTTGGTTATCTTGGGATTACTGTATTTTATTTTATGCTTTGTATATATGTATATAGATTCTCCACCCTTGTATTTTGTATTTTGTCCCTCCTAGTGGTTGACTTGGAGAAATAGGTGTTTATTTTGTCATATATTTGGAGTTACTCTTTTGGGTTATATATATATATATATATATATATATATATATAACCCAAAAGCCTTGCTATATGTATCTTTGGAATTCTTCTCTCATAATTATCTATTACGCGAGTGATGCGATTTTCTGTTTAATGCTTTGGTTAACTTTTCTTCACAGGCTTCTAGTTAAATTTCCTTTAAACTATTATTACTTATATATTTTTACTTTTAGAGGTCGTAATACCTTGCCACCTCAGCTTTATGTCTTAAGCATAAGAATCTGTGTGGTAGGGTGTTACAAATGACATTCTTCCTCAATCCACCACTGGAACATCCGCATCCACAGGGCACAAATACATTTTGTACGGAATTGTAAAGGATGTTCTAGAGGAATTTATGAATTTGTCCAATCATCTCATCTCCATAAGCCAACAAGAGAGAAAGCTTGCTGCTCGAAATGAAAATGCTTTGCACAATTCAAGGGATAGAGTGACATTTTTTCTAAAGTATGTGGACAACATTCATGAATATGACATCATGGCTACTGATCAAGGAGCCTTTAGAAACTGAGGATGAAGGCTCGGATGCCTAGGAATGTCTCATGTTAAAGACTTTTGATTATGTTGTACTTAGATTTTATCAGACTATTGGGTTTTAGCTACTGCTTTTATTATTTTCTGGATGACTGTAACTCTTTATTAAACCTATGCTACTTATTTAATTATTCTATTTTTGACTTCTAATCCATCTCTTGCAGGTCTGGATTGGTTTTATTTTTTTTCCATGATGACAAAAAGAGGAGTAGTAGAGTAGTAGTTAAGAAGGGTAGTAGTTAGTTGATGCTTTGCTATGATTTGTTGTATGTCTTACTAATTAATTGTTTGCTGATCTGTTTGCTCATGTTACTTGCTCATGAGTAATGACATTCTCTACATGTTCTAACATAACTTGTGTGTTTGTTAAAAAATTCACATTAAGAAGAATATCTTTTATGAAAGAAATGAGGAGTAGATTACATTTAAAATGACATCATCAAAGAGAAGTTTTTAATATGAATTTTTGTATTTTATTCTCTTTATTTCATTTTAAATGATGTTTATCATCAATGGGAAGATTGTTGAGTTTATTAAATAATAATAATATGTTGGTGATGACAAATATGTTGGTGGTTGGGTTAAAAGCCCAATTGAGTTTAATCCTTGTAGTTAGTGTTGCAGGCCCATGTTTCATTGTGAAGTCCAAACAAGGAAGACAAGCAATGCAACTAAAAGAACCAAATGCAACCAAGGCTACCAAATGAAAATGAGTCCAAAATCCAACTCATTTTCATTCAGGAAAAAGAAAAACAATCCTCAACTGGTGGTGCTATGTTGCTTCGGATAAGGCACAAAGAAGAAAGAAAATGTTCACTTTTTCACTAAGCATCAAAGAAGAAAATGATGCTTCACTTTCTCATTAAGCACCAAATCAAAAGAAAGGAAAGAAAATTAAGAAATCTGGGCCAAATCAAAATCAACATGCACAAATTTAAGCATAATCAAAAGAGAAAAGATAATTTGTTTCCATTAACATGCAAGTCATGACTTGCTAATTTCTCCTTCCCTCTGAGCAACCATTTCGAGTAATATGAAGAAAGTAGTGGCTACTTTTCTCTACTATGAATCAATGGCTAATATTAAAACTTGAGACCAAAGTACAAGATTAATGGTTCTGATTTATTAAACTCCTTGAGGATCTGTTACCAATGAAGCTGCATTGCTTAAACTCTAATTTCAAATCCCTAATTTTTGGGTTTGATTGAAGAAAAAGAAAGTAAGTCATCAGCTAACTCAAGAATCAAGAAGTTGACTTTGTTTTACAAATTCTAACGCTGACTACAGAACTCCATACAAACAGAAAAATCACTTCAGTTTTGAAAGCAAAGAGAAAGAATCCGAAATCAGAAAAGAGAGAAACCTCACAAATCAAAGTTTGAAGTCTTGAAAGCATTGCACTTACATTGGTAACAAATCCTCAGTGAGTTCGATAAATCAAAACCATTAATCTTGTGCTTTGGCTCCAAGTTTCAATATTAGCCATTGATTCACAGTAGAAAAAAGTAGCCACCACTTTCTTCATATTACTCAAAATAGTTTTTCAAATGGAAGGAGAAATCAGCAAGTAATTGACTTGCATGTTAATGAAAACAAATTACCTTTTCTCTTTTATGCTTAATTTGTGTATGGTGATTTTGATTTGACCCAATTTCCTTAATTTGCTTTCCTTTCTTCTGATTTGGTGCTTAATAAAAAAGTGAAGCACCATTTTCTTCTTTGATGCTTAGTAAAAAAGTGAAATTTTTTTTCTTCTTTGTACCTTACCTGAAGTAACATAGGATCACCAGCTGAGGTTTTTTTTTTTTTTTTTTCTGAATGGCAATGAGTTGGATTATTGACTCATTTCTATTTGGTAGCTTTGGTTGCATTTGGTTCTTTTAGTTGGATTGTTTATCTTCTTTGTTTGGGTTTCACAATGAAACATGGGCCTGCAACACTAAATATAAAGATTAAATCTAATGAACTTTTAATCCAACCACCAACATATTTGTCCTCACCAAACATTGTTATTATTTACTAAACTCAACAGAAAGTTTAATTTACTCTCATTTTCTTTCACGCAAAAAATTTAGAAAAAAAAAAACATAATAATAAAAAGATATAATTATAAAAAATTTATAGAAATAATGAAAGAAAAAATAAAAAAAATAATTTGTATCTCTCATTAGCGTTTCTGTGTCTTTCTTTTTAAGAAGGCACATAAAATATACTAATTCAGTATTTTATGACACAATATTCGTACCAATGTCTCATCTGTCAAACATAATTTTATATTTCTGCATCCTTGTCTCAATGTCTAGTACTTGTAAATGTAGCCTTAATGATTCTAGAAGACAGACTTATACATAACATAATGTATTTTGAGTAAATAATCATTTTTAACTATAAAAAATTTGATTACTGACAAAACTAACCATAAAATAAAATTAAATTAATGTACCCATAAAAAATTAGTATTATTTGACAAAAATATCCGATCTTTAAATTTAAAATTGACTCTGTTAAAATTTTTATAATGTTTCCAAAATACCTTTTTTTTTTTTATCACTTTCCTCATCCCAATCTTTTAACCTAATTGAATCTATCATACAACCCCAATAACAATCTTTAGCTCTTCACTTCATCTCCTTTATTCTTTCTTATTCATAACTCTCAGCCGCTTAACCTCTCAATTGTTACTCTTGCTGGCTCAGTCTCACTTACTCAATCACAGTGGTGATCTCACTCACCTGAATCAGCTCCCTCGTCCTCCCTCGCACTCTACTTTTAGTTGGCTCAGCCACCTCCAACGCTCCCAAATCGCCTACGCTAGCATCATCCCTGCCAGATCTACTCCTTCTTGCCAGCATTGTCCTTGCGTTGTGACCACTAAGTTGCCTACTGTTTTGCACCACCGACAGCTTCTCACTGCCAGTCTCGTCGTTGATTGCTCTTTTTCGGCTCCATCTCATCTTGTCGTTGACTGTCTCGCTGCCGACTGTTCCTTCTCGCCTCCTTGCTTTTTCTCGCCGGTGATTGTTTCATCGTCACCATCAATGCCTGACTGCTGTGTGTTTTTCCGTTCTGAATTTAGTATTTTGAATTGGTTTCATGTTAAAGTGGGAATAAAGATGTGAATATGATATATTGAGCGTTGGTCCTGTTCATTGAGAGTTATTTTTCCCTCTTTCTTCACTGTTTTTAATCCTTAGAACTTAGCAGTTACGTTTTCAACTTGTGCTGAGTTTATCCGATGCTAAGATGAGTTCATCATTTATTTATTTTTTTCCAATTTTCTAGTTTTTATTTTTTGACAAAATCCATGGATATTTACTTTTTGATCGAGAGGGGAATATGGAAAGTTGCAGGCTTTGGTTTGGCGAAGTGGTGAGCTGCTCTATGAGTGTATGTTTGAGTTGATTCAAATGAGTGAGGAAGATTTATGGAAGCGAGGGTGAAGGGCCGAATTATTAGGGTGAATTTTGGATTTTGTTCTCAAAAGTGGTTGAAAAGTAGCGTAGATGGAGAAGATGATAAAACAAAAAGTATCTAAGAATTTTATAAATTTTGTAACAGAGTCAATTTTAAATTTAATAAGTGGATATTTTTGTCAGATATAAATTTTTTATGTATAACGTCAATTTAATTTTTTTAGTTAATTTTATCGGCCGTCAAATCTTTGATAGTTAAAAATAATTATTTATTCATGTATTTTTATAAAATTTAAAACTTTTTGTGATACTTGTTATTTAAATTTTTAAAAATTTATAAAGTATTTTACAATAATTAATAACATTATTTTTGAATTTATTTAATAAAATATAGGTTGAGAACAAAGTTAGACACAACGACATATTGTATTTAGCCGAGTCAACTAAATTAATAAAAAAAAAGAAAAAATTACAAATAGGTTCTTTGACTTTTTGTCTCGCAGACTTAAATTCCCGACCTTCACAAATTTTGGACAGATGAGTTCTTCCGTCCAATTGCCTCCGTCAGACCCAACGAAAAAGTCTGACGTGGCTCCATTCTGATGACGTGACATGACGGATTAACACGTGGACTGCTGACTGGAAGGGTACTTTCAAAAATTGGACAACTAAGTCCCTGTACCTAAAAACTGCGTCATTTTGTTTTGGCCCTAAACCTTAAATTGATTGCGTTTCTTTTTGGAGGCTAATGGTGAGGAGCTCTACCTGCATCAATCATGATTGCTAATGGAGCATCATCAACCATGCATGAATGACAAGGTGCTCCACTTGACCCACAACCATCTCAAGTTAGGCCAGGACCAAGTACAGCAACTACCAAGGAGACATTGGCAACATCAAGTACAGCAACAACAAGACTATTCAAATTCATTTCTAATGAATATTTAGATTAAACGGCATATTCAGAGTGAACCTCCCCTACATCTTCACTCCCATAAACAATAAACACAGTAGCTGCCGGTTGGTGATTTGTTAAATCTAATTTGGTACATTTCATTTGAATCTTCTTATGATGTTATTTTTATGCATAAAGTTGGTTCATTTACCAAGCTATTACTCAATGTCATGTGGCGATTATGTATATTGCTGGTGTCTGGTGAGTTATTTTTGAAAATCATAATCAAATTGTCACTTATAGTTTGATATTTATATGTTAAATTCTTAATGCTTCAGAGGAAGAGTTTGATACATATGCAAAAGTTGTTGTGAATGCGGCTGGCCCATTTTGTGACTGTGTAAGGAAAATGGCCAACGAAAAGGCACAAGAAATAATTGCTCCTAGTAGTGGTGTACATATCACACTCCCTGGTTACTATTCTCCGGAGGAGATGGGCTTAATTGTTCCTAAAACTAAGGATGGACATGTTGTTTTCAAGCTGCCTTGACATGGGCCAGGTGGAGCACCTTGTCATTCCTGGCCTGACTTGACGTTGATGATGCTCCATTAGCAGCCATGGTTAATGCAGGTAGAGCTCTTCACTATTAGTTTCCAGAAAGAAACGCAATCAATTTAAGAATTAGGTCCAAAGTAAAACGACGTAGTTTTTAGGTACAGGGACTTATTTGTCCAATTTTTGAAAGTATCATTCTAGTCAGCAGTCTACGTATCAATCCATCATGCCACATTATCAGAATGGAGTCACATCAGACTTTTTTGTTAAGTCTGACGGAGGCAATTGGACGGAAGGACTTATCCGTCCAAAATTTATAAAAATCGAATATTTAAAAATATTTTTAAATATTCAGAAACAAAAATATCCACAAAACAAAAGATCATAAACCTATTCGTCATTTTCTCTAAAAAAAATATGCGCGTCGTTATATATGTAACGTCTAACATGTATCAAATGCACGCACACGATAATTTATTGAAGTGTTCCTGCTCCATAAATGTGTATCGAAACTCGAAAGAGTTACGCTTTTTGCCGTTTTGCGAAATTTCTAATAAAGTAATAAAATTGTTTCTAGTAAAAGATGTTTGTGATAAAAAGAAAAAGAAAAAGAAAAATGAAATTGAAGAAATCTGGATTTGACGGATCAACAATTTAATAAGAGCCAAATATAATGCAAAAAAGTGTCCTTTGCAGAATCCAAGTTAACCAAATGAGGCAAGTGGATCTAATTGGATCATAACAAAGGTAAACAAAAGTTACACACTTCCCTTTAAATTCGATACATTTTACTGACCCATTTTGACATTGTGGGCTCATAAGCCAGAAAATATTATAAAAAATCAGGAATTGATTTTATACTCTTCAATTAAAATTTTGTTGTGTATTTTACTATTTTGAATATTGCTTTTTACATGTTCCTATACAAAATAGGAAAAAGAAATGCCATCAGAATCCAATATAGATATATAATATATGAAATAAATCACTCCATTTTAGGAAAAGATAATATTTTTAGATTGTGATGAACCAAGACAAGAGACAGTTTCAACCTAGCTTGCTTTCTTTTTTATCTTTTCAATCTCGTTTCATGGATTACTTAGCAAATTGGGAAGGATCACATCATCTATATTTATAGCACTATAACCAGCTAGCTAAATATCCATTCATCATTTGTTCCCTCCATCATCAAGGTTCGTACTACCGCTATCTATCTGAAACATTCTCTTTAAATGTTTTCTCTAATGATATTATTCAGTGTTAGTGCTACTGCTACATTATGTCCAATTTCATTGTTCATACATATTTTAATGATTATATGTGTTTCTTGTTCAGATAAAGAGAGAAAAACATCTTTTATTTCCAAATAATTTTGACCAAAACAAAGGTTAAGGCTTAATGGCACCTAATGAAGACTCAGCAACAAAATTAACAGCACTTGTTGTGGATGATGATAGACAAGTAAGGATGATTCATCAGTGGATGCTGAACAAAGTTGGAGTGAAGAATCAGGCAGCGGAGAATGGAAAAGAAGCCGTACAAATTCATTGCTCTGGTCAAGGATTTGACCTCATTCTCATGGACAAGGAAATGCCTTTGATGAATGGCATTGAGGTAGTAATAATAAATTAATCATCTGATTTATTCAATACTTAACCTATCAAAATAATATGCATGGCCAATTACATTGAGACATAATTCTTGCACATTCTTCATATATAGGCAACAAAGGAACTTCGTTCAATGGGCATTTGTAGCAAAATTGTTGGGGTGTCATCTCACTCAGAGGAAAAGCAAATACAAGAATTTATGGAAGCAGGGCTTGATGATTATCTAGTCAAACCTTTGAACATGGCTAAGCTGCGTTCAATTCTTGATAATATCATGTGATTACCAGAACTCGTAATTGATGCAAGAGACCACTCCCTACCTTTTGAGTTTTTTGTGGGTTGAATAGAAAATGACCAATGCAATTGCCAGTCTAATTATTACTTATAGAACTACAATAATGATGGTTTCCTGTGTAGACAAAAATAGAGAGCAAGCGTTGGTCAAAAATCCGTTTTACTATGGTAATTGAAACATTTTTGTGTGTAAAACAACCAAATTTTCCTTTAAGTTGCAAAAGAATATCGATTGTTCCTGATGCTAACGGTTCAGCTCTATCAGACACAATTGATAACCGGTAAATCTTCGATACAATTAGTACATATTTAAATTTCTGTAAGTTTTGTAAAATTACACGTAAAAAATGTACAATACAATACTACTCATCCACATGGAAGATCCATAGAAAAATTTGAGGAGCTAACAATTTCATCATTCCTAGTGCACATGATATTCTGCCGGAAAGGTTGGCATTAGCCCCAAGAATGCTTGGGGTCAAGTACCTCTTACTTGGTCACTCTTTTATTTGTCTTCCCCTCGGCAGTTACCATCTAGTGATAGAGATTGCAAGTGGTGACTTCATAATCCAATCATTTTTCTTCTTCCTCGGAATCCGACTTTGCGAACACTGGCTCAGGTTGAGTATCTGCATATGCTGGAGCAATGAATTTTGGATCCTTTGCTGCTGCGTCAGCATATTTCAAGATGGCTTCCCTTGGATCCTCCTCCATCCATGTCTCCTTGATCATACCTCCTTGCTGCAATTGCATGAAAATATAAGTACCTTGCATTTTCATATTCTGAAGCATGAACCCGTTTAAGTCTAAGAAAAATTATGAGAAACACATGTCGACAAATACCTTCATAAGATACTGGGTTAGTAAGCTTCCTTGACTTGCACCGACCCGTCCACCAAAGCCAGGTCCTGTTATGGGAAGTTCAGGCTTGTGGGACTTCAATGGATCCTTTAATACTTTCTCCCGTTGACGCTTACGGCTTGGCTGATCTCTAAACAGTGGTAAGGCATGGGGATTGTGAATGACAGGCTTTGCCTCAAAATCGTCGATTGATTTTTTCCTTGGTGCACGTGCAACACAAACAAGGGCTCCTCTTTCACTGATGGTGGGATCATATAGTATGTGAGTCCCTCCTTGGTTTTTATCACCAACCGTTGCAAAGATCTTCAGAAAAGAAAAGCAGTTCAATAAAATTACTAAGTATAAACACCAAAAATGTCCTCCTTAAAGTAAAAATAAAGCAACACAAGAATGTAATTTATGGGAAGTTGGAAGAAAACTGCAAAATGTTACCTGATTCAGTTTAGGATGCCAACAACACCGAACAACACTACAAGAGGGGGATATGCCGACTCTTGAAACAAGTTCAAGGTTTGCTCTATCAAAGAAGCACAATAAACCCCCAACTGTGCTCTCTCTTTCAACAGATGTTCCAGTAAAAAATAGATTCTCACCAGGACTGAATGCAATATTTGTTTGTCCGTAATTATTTGGAAGATCCTCAAATACCTTCAATGCTTCCTTTGTTTTACGCATATCCCAAACCTGAGACATATTTCATTGGTTGGTGAGAAGTTGAGAAGATTAGTTAACAACAGATGGATTCCTTATAAAGCAAGAAAACAGAAACAAATGAAGATAAGATTTTTGTGAGATATAATGGTTCACATACCTTCAGTGAACCATCAAAGCTTCTTGACAATAGGATATTCCCATCACTAGAAAATTTCAGACCAGTAATATCATCTGAATGACTTTTTTCAATATGTATATCTGGCCTACTCCCCCACCCAGGCTTAATGCTCCAAACCTGTGAAAATCAATGGGAATTCCAAGGAATATAAGGAGAAAACCAATGTTTTTTCTAGCTTAAAAAGCTAAAAGAGCGAATGTATATTGACTTTATTATAAGTGAAAATCTTTTTACCTGTATAGAACCATCTCCTATACCACCAGCAATGCGTTTACCATCATGGTCCCATGCACATGTGGTTACAGGAACTCTTCCAGGCCTTGCAAGCTTTGGTTTAATTACCTATCCTTTGAAACTTAGCAGTGTGAGTTCAACAACGTGAATGAAATGTAAATTATTATGTTGTAAAACACAAATGATCACAACTCCATTCACACATACATAAGATGTCTCATGCATTATATCCAGTATAATTGGGTAAAGAACTGGAAATACATTAGCTGAAAATCCTGAGTCTCACAAAAACCACAAAAAATAATAATAATTAAGAAAAGGGCAATCTCATCAAAAGTAAGTACTTGCCTACTTGGTAAAAAATTGAAGCATAAAATTTCCCTCTGCATTAAGTACTTAAACAGAGCAACAAATAGACAATGCCAATAACCTTTTCATAACAATAGGTGAAATATCAGTCAATAATTCTACAAGAAATATATAAAGAAGCAGATGCTTTTGGCCTCATTTGTTTAGAGAGCTTCAATTTTTATTTCAAAAATCTATCGAAAAGATATATGGTAGTAAATGCGTTTTGAAAAAAATTATGAGATATGATATTGACCATGCATACAATTTGTCATTGAAGATGACGAGGAAGCAGAACTTGTCCAAACCTGCTTCTGACTTTTGAAGTCATTTACATCCCATATTCGCAGTGATCCATCCTCTGATGATGTTAAGATTGTCTCTTTAGTTTTTGGATGCCACTCTCCACATGTCAATCCAGATATGTGGCCCTTGGTATTCTTTAGATCACGAATATACATGTCTCCCTTCATAAACTCTCCCAAAGTAAGCCCATCGCGATCATAAATCTGCAACAGAAGAAATATATACAATCAGTCAAATGAAAAGCACTAAAGCATCATTTAAGTCAACAGATATGATGTAACGTGCTTACCTTTGCTTGAGCTGATCCAGTCACACACAAAAACCGATCTGCTGTTGGACTCCAGCTTAAGTTGCGAACTTGATGACCTTCAGCGGGCTCCAGTTGTCGAAACGATTGCAAACGAGCATTCATTCCTTGAAAATCGTACATCCGCACTGAGTAATCATAACTTCCAGAAAGCACTCTAGATCCAGTGTGATCTACAGCAAGAGCTGACACAACCTGTTAACAGTTTTCCCAATGTTATCATTAATATATTTCTTTACATTTCACTACAAAACAGCTGTTGATTCCCTTCACATTCTTATAATTCAAAATAAAGTAACATACTCATTCACGGTGTCTGCCTTCTAATGGATTTTACTCTAAACTTCTATACTACTGAAGTTTAAGTTACTCGTAGTAATTGTGAAACCTCTCTGGATTATTCGGCTTGCAATAGAACCCTAACACTTTCTTTTCTCTGCAGTATATTATTATAGACTTAAGCTACTGCCACAGCTAGCATCAAATCATGCTTCCTAGATTATAAAATTTTTTTAGGAAACACTTTAAATGCATAATCAAGGGATACAAAGCACACAAAAGCAAATAATCAAATTAAACCATTTCTTCTCCATTCACAATTTGTTACGCTAATTCCCAAATTAAACCCACAAACACACGTTAAGAGAGAGAATACCTTGGTGTGGCCCTTGAGGACAATCTCGTTGCTAAGTGGAATACGGAACCGGTTCCCCAACTCATCTCCATTGGAATCATCGTCGTCGTCGGAGTTCAAATTGTTACCAGACGGCGGCGGGGGCGGTCCAATCATATCGTCGTCTTCGTCCTCATCCGCCCCCGAACCCACCCCGGTAGGTGGAGGAGGAGGCGGCCCCACCATGGCGCCATCGTCGTTATCATCCTCTGCTGTCGGAGGCGGAGGTGGCGGCGGGCCAATCTCAGAACCGCCACCACGATCAGCAAGTGTAGGGGTAGGGTTTTTAGAGGAGCGTAGGGAATTGAGCCATTCCTTAGAAGAAGAAGAGAGAGAAGGAAGAGCGCTTGCGGTTGCAAGCTTCGAAGAAGAAGAAGAAGAAGGAGGAGGATTGGTATTAGATCGACGCGTGGCGTTGTGGATGGCTTCGAGAGGGGTCTGAGACTTGGATTGCTTGCCGAAGCTGAGAGGAAACTGAGCCCTAACGCCGTCGTATATGTCAGCTTCGTCCTCCATTTTAACTTTGATTTGCCCAACTGATGTCTCGTTTATTGGTGTGCTCAACCGCCATCAAAGACGCACTGCATACACACAGCGAATTTTTTTTGGGGTATTTTGGGTTTATGGGCCTCCATCTTTGCCGCTTGTCAGCCCTGTTAACTTTTTCTTACCACATTGCCCAACTATTCAAGAAACGGTCAGAAACAAGATTTCGAGAACTGTATCGGTCATTGGGCCGATACCGTAACTGGTTCGATAGTTTAATACTTCAATTGGAATTGAATAGTGATTAAATCGATTTAATTAAATATAAAATAAAATTATTAAAAATTTAATATAAAATTTTAAATATTTAAATTAAAATTTTTTTATAATAATTTATCTATACTTTATCAATAAAAATTTATAAATTTAAACATTAAAATTAATGATTAAAAAAAATCAAAACACACATCATTAACAAACGCATTATATTTTATTATTCTAACACTAAAAAAATAAATTAGTTTTAAACACTACTTATACAAATTTTTAATTATTGAACTCAAACTTACACAAATTATATATAGTCAATAACTAAGTATTAATTATTCAATATAAATTATATAAAATTTCTATTCACATTAACAATCCAATGTTACATACAGTTTTAAAATACAAAATTAATAATTATATACAAAATTTAAATTTAGATGTCAAAATTAACAATTACCATCATCAATCAATAAAATTATTTTAAAAAAATTAACTTAAAAAATATTATAAAAATAAAAAAAATTAACAAAAATAATTAACTCATAAGTATAAATTAACTATAATTAATTTCAAAAAAAAATTTACGACTAAAGAAGCAATGGAGGAGTACTCACTAGAAAAGAAAAGACAACTGAACAACAGACATGTCCGTAAGAAAGTGACAGCCGAGCAGTTAAACGAAGGTGACGGTGATGAAAACAAGCGAGTAGAGAAGTTCGCGTTTTGCGTGAGACGGAGTGAGATCATAGAGAGAGCGCTTAAAGAGAGAGAAGTCGGGTAGAGACGTCCGCAACGGCGACGAGAACAAGGCAAAGCAAACGTCCACAACGGGAACGAGAACAAAGTCCAGAGACCTTCGCGACAACGACAGCGCGCTCTGTATGACGGTACCCTCTAGCCGAGGAGAGGAGTTTAGCGATGATAATAGAGAAGGTGGTTACAAGGGTTGCTAATGGTGAGTGTGAAGTGGCTACTAAGGTTGCGCTATTTAAGATTTGGTTTAATTCGTTTATGAGGAAAGAAAGGGCGAGGGGGTGTTGCGTCTTTTTGGGCTTTCTGTTTTTTTTTTTTCTTTTTTTTTGTTCAAAACGACAACATTTATGTTAAATAGCGAATTAGGCCTTAAAAAATCGGTCCGGTTTATCCAATTTACCAGTTAATTACCGATTTAGTTATTTTTTTACCAGTTTTTTGTAAGATGATTTTTGAGAATGATCGAATCGGTTAAAGAACTAATTTCGGTTAACCTAATCGAACCAATAGATTCAATCCAATTCGATTTTCAGAATTTTGGTCAAAAAACAATAAATCCATTGACCAAAATTGTTTAAAGTTAAAACCGGATCTTAAGAGCAACTCCAATGCTAAGAAATAGAGTTCATCTTCTGACATATGGGGACTCAATTACCATTGGAGTGAAAAGGGAAGGAGGGCTCTTCACGTGGATCAAGGTTGAGAGTCCCTCTAAACAGGAACTTGCAACAACTAATAAAATCATATCATGTGGTAAGTTAATAAAATAAAAATAAAAATATATTAAATACTTATATATCTATTTAATTAATTATTTATATTAATTATTTATATTGTTATATTAAATCATAATTAATTAAATTTATTTTACATAAAAAATAAATTTAATTTTTACATATTATAAAATATTTTTAGTTGGATTATTTATTTTTATTTATAAAATTTAAAATGCTAATCAAATTTAAGTTATTTATTTTAATATTTTATAATATTGAATTATTTTGAATTTATAAATTTAAATAATATTATTATAAAAAATAATAATTATATTAATTTTAATTATTTTAATTAATTAATTAAGTGGGACCACAATAGAGATTAAAGTTAGTTCCTTCTAATGGAGAAGAGAGAGATTCTTTGAGTTCCTATTTATTGTTTATGATGCAAAAGCTGATGTGGAGTTACTTTTTATGACAGGTGAGCCATAAATAGGAACTGGAATAAGTTTCCTACTGGAGATGGTCTAAGAGTTTTAATTTATTTTTTAAATTAATTTTTTAATTTAGGCTTTTTGCCCCTTTGTTAAACCATTTCCTATTTAAAATTTTTTTAATTTATTTTATCTTTATAATATTTGAAAAATTAATATATATTATTTATTTTAATATTTAAAATATAATTTTGAAAATGAATTAAAACTGTTAATTATTACTCCTAGAAAGATTTTGACAGCTACGGATAAAAACAAGTTGGACTTTATTTTTAAGAGGTCAAACTTGTAATTGTATCATCAACCGTCCTACAATTTATTATGACTAATTCTATAATGTTTATAAATTTAGTTTCTAATTTTTATTTAATTTATTTTTTATAACAAATTTTTTATTTTTTGACAAATTAAACACTACTTTTTAAATACCATTGCCATTACTATTACCATTTATTATAGACTCTTTCACAAATATTAAGTTTCACATTTTGTTAAGTCTTGTTTAATATAATTAGCTTAAAGAGTATTAGAAGGTTTGAAATAAAAAAAAAAAGAAAAGTCTAAAAAGCAAAAAATAAATTTATAATAAAGCTATGCACCAATAAATAATTAAAAGTAACAAGAAAAAAAAATATAAGTAAAATAATAAAAATAAGTAGTGCAGTAGTTACAATTTTCTTATATTTTTAATGGTTAAAAATTCAAATCCCACATGTTAGTATGTTACATAACATTTTAAACTTATTTCTAACCGGCAAAATTCACCTGCTCATGCGCAACTTGGATCAAATCTGAATGTGTTAGAATAAAATCCTAATATCAGGTGGACTGTGGACAACAAAAAAGAGGGAAAAACCTTGGACTTCTTTGTATATAATGTAGTTAAATAATTCTATAGAAATATTATAATAAAAAAATAAAATAAAATTAACTTATGTTTTAACTATGAGTGAGTGAAAAGAGATAAAGAAGTTGCCACTTGCCACGGCTATTTTATTTAATTCGCAGAATCACAGTCGTTAATAGTGGGGTTGTACTCAATTAGTTGGTGGAAAGAGATTGTGCCACCATCGTTAATTTTATTATTATATATATATATATATATATATATATATATATATATATATTTTACCAAAGATAAAAGACTCGAAACCACAACCTCTTAATTTTATTATTATATTAGGTGTGCACTAAAATCAGTTATAGTATAAAATATATGTTGGAATATAAATATATATTAAAAATAAATTAAATCATATATATATATATATATATATATTTATTAAAAATATTATTTATATATCAAAATTAGCTATCAATGTATTTGTGTATAAATATATATATGATTTAATTTATTTTTAATATGTATTTATATTCCTAACACATATTTTATACTAGTGGCTGATTTTAATGGCTAATTTTAGTGTACATATAACATTACCTAATATTTATATACAAATATATTCGTAACTAATTTTAGTAGTTAATTTTAGTATATGAATAGTATTTTTGTTAATTTTAATATAGGTTTAATTTTAATATCATTAATCAAAGTCCTAGCTAGTATGGTTCACATGACATAATCAATGATATCATCCAATTCAATATGTTTAATGGTTTGTCCATATGATAAGTTGATAACATGACATTAGATTGATTATTAGCACAATCTTGCTTTTTATCGATATTCCTCCAATGAAACATAAGAGAATAAGTAACCGAAAATTTCCAATATAGTGTTGAGTTGACCCTTTTGAAAAAGACAAATGCCAAGTTACAGGAATCATTGTCACTAATATAAATATATAATGCTGGCACTCGTCACTAGTGATACCTCTCATAAGTAGCAGCCCATGTGAATGTATCCATAGTAATTGGTCACTCTTTTTTTTTCCCCAAAGATATTTTAAATTTCATTAATGAAAAATAGCACATCCGTCCATTACATCTAGGACAAAGAAGAAAGAAAGGTGGTATTGACCAAACAAGAGACTTCAATAATAATAATGAAAATAAAGCTTGTGTTTTTCTTAAAAGAGAGATTAATACAAGTTTATGGAGTATTATTAACAGTGATGGTATTAAATCATGTTTACATATATATAGCCAAACACTAGAATCAAGGAACTACTACAAGTCCACAATATTACATATACTTAAACTTCTTGTCTTCTTCACCAAAACTATTACATTGTTTTTATGTTGTTTTTCTCTTGAAATATAATCCGAAACATTTGGTTTAGTTTCTACTCTGAAGTACAATAATAATCATAATGGATGAAGGAGGTAGTTCCAGAGCGGGAATTCGTAGGATCAGTAGTACTACTTTTAGAGAGAGTTTCAAGAACATGTTCATAGAAAGTTCTTCATCACTTTGGAGTAACGATACCACCGGCGTGGAGATGTTTCCCAACAACTTCTCTTTTCACCAAGAAGATGAGGAAGATGATGAGGAAGCTCTCAAATGGGCTGCCATTCAGAAACTACCTACGGTTGCGCGGATGAGGAGAGGATTGCTGGCCACCCCCGAAGGGGTGGCCGACGAGGTGTGCATACCAAAACTTAGGTTGCAAGAAAGAAGAGCTTTGCTTGAGAGATTGGTTAGAGTTGCTGGTCAAGAGGATACAGAGAAGTTCTTCCTCAAACTCCAGGATCGTATTGAAAGGTAATAATTAAGAAAGTATTTCTTTCAATATTTTGATTATGAAAAATGTTATTTGTGTATATATATTATTTAACTTATTTTTAATATATATTTTTATTTTAATATGTATTTTATATTAATAATTAATTTTAATAGTTAATTTTAGTATACATCTAACATAATTATTTTATTATTTATTTTCAAAACTAATAGTTTTTTAGTCGATGCCATGAAAAATATGAGCATGGATAATTTTAAACATCTAAAATGTAAATTAACTCAATATTCACTAAAATAGATTTTTTTTTTCCAAAAATTATCCTGTGTGATGGAAGAGCTATCGTATTAGTTTATATTTTCCATAGTTAAAATATTATCATTCATCTTTTTGTCAGAGAAAATAGTTTACTATAAGATTATAGAGTAAATTATTATTAATTAAATTTAATAAAGACGTCTTTTGTCGTGAAAAATGTTAGGATTTAATACTTTTTATTAATATTAATCAATATTTTAAATTAATATTTTATTTTTATACTATTGTAATTTAAGATTTAAAGTTTAAAATTTAGTATACAAATATTTTTGTTAACTAAATATTAGTTAAAAAATGATAAATTTTGATAGTGATGTATCATTACTGTTTTGTTATTGGATTTCATGGATGATCTCTATCTTTTTCTTCTTACTTCAGGGTTGGTATTACTCTTCCAACAATAGAGGTCCGATTTGAGCATTTGAAGGTGGAAGCAGAAGTTCATCTAGGAACTCGAGCTTTGCCTACCTTCGCTAACTTCATACTCAATATAGTGCAAGTAAGATATGCATGGAAATAGATTTTTTTTTTTTCATTCAATTGTTTTATCAAGTGTGATATTTTATTATATACTTTTTAAGTGAAAATATTTTATTTCATATGAAGGAATTCTAATACACATTTTCTGTTTATGAATAGGGTTTACTAAGAACCCTTCATGTAATTCCCACCAGAAAGCAACAGATAACTATTCTCCAAGATGTCAGTGGAATTATAAGGCCAGCCAGGTAATAAAAGTATAGAAATTATTGTTCCAATTAATGATATTGACATTAACACTGATAACTTACTTGACATGTAACAATTCCACTTGTTCATCTACAGAACAACATTGCTTTTGGGGGCCCCTGGCTCTGGGAAGACTACACTCCTCTTGGCTTTGGCAGGAAAACTTGATTCAAAACTAAAGGTTAAATTTTAATGTCTACTTCGGATGAATTTTAAAATATTATAAATGAAACTAAGTGATTGTACAAGTTCTTGGAGCACATGAGATGAATCTAATTATGAAGATGTGACTTATTGTTGATCAGTTCAATGGTAAGGTTACTTATAACGGTCATGAGATGAATGAATTTATACCTCAAAGAACAGCTGCATATGTCAGTCAGCATGATCTTCATATTGGAGAAATGACTGTTAGAGAAACACTAGCCTTCGCAGCAAGAGTACAAGGAGTCGGAATTCGTTATGGTTAGTACACAACACATACATGATTTTGTTTCTTTGTCAAGAAGAGTTCTATCTAATGCAAAATTGAATAAAGTGCTAAAATATGTTTGGCATTTATATATGTATAGACTTGCTACAAGAGGTGTCTAGAAGAGAAAAAGAAAAAAATATTACTCCTGATCGAGATGTTGATGTCTATATGAAGGTATACTTGTTTTCATTGCATCCCTTAGTCTTTTCTTAAATTTTGTTGAAGATAATGTTAGCTATTGTACAACATACTTGTTGAAATTCGACAATTCTTATATTTTAGCTATAAGAAGACAACGAAGTTTCGTTACACTGGTTTATATTTTGAGATGTGTTATTTGTAAGAATTTTTGCAGTTATATTTTTATGATATTGAGGTTGATCAACTAGTTAAACTTTTGATTTATTATGATCAGGCTGTAGCAACAGAAGGCCAGAAGACAAATTTGATTACAGATTTTATTCTAAAGGTAAAAGCTATTTCACTGTAAAGTTTTCTCTGGTAATCATGAAGTCATTTTGTGTTTATTTTTTGATTGTTTTAATTCATGTTTTCAGGTTTTGGGACTAGAAGTATGTGCTGATACTATTGTAGGAAATGCAATGCTAAGAGGTATTTCTGGTGGGCAAAGAAAACTTCTTACAACAGGTAAAACAAGAACAAGCTAGATTTCAATCATTAATGTCTAATTATCATAAACATGAATCTAATTTTAGAAAAAAGTGTATATATACAAATATAGGAGAGGTGCTGGTTGGATCAGCTAGAGCTCTTTTCATGGATGAAATATCTACTGGTTTAGATAGCTCAACAACTTTTCGAGTTGTGAACTCAGTGAAGCATCTCATCCACTCTCTTAAAGGAACTGCCGTTGTCTCACTCCTTCAACCAGCACCAGAGACTTACAATCTTTTTGATGACATTATTCTACTCTCTGATGGCCACATTGTATATCAAGGTCCCCGTGAACATGTTCTCGAATTTTTCGCCTTCATGGGCTTTAAATGTCCTGAGAGGAAAGGAGTTGCAGACTTTTTGCAAGAAGTAATAAATTTGAATAATGTGTTTCTGTATCCATAATCTGCATTATTTAATTTGATCTACACAAATTTATTATGATATGTTATAATAGGTGACATCAAGGAAAGATCAGGAACAATATTGGGTACACAAAGATCAACCTTATGAATTTGTGACACCAAAAGAGTTTGCTGAAGCACTGCATTCATTCCATGTTGGGATAAGCATTGATAATGAACTTGCTACACACTTTGACAAGTCTAAAAGCCACCCAGCTGCTTTGGCAACCAAACTTTATGGCATAGGAAAATGGGAACTCTTAAAAGCATGCTTCTCTAGAGAATACTTACTAATGAAGCGCAATTCATTCATTCACATCTTCAAGCTTTGCCAAGTAAGTTTTGTTTTGCCATTGCAAGATCATGTTCTTTTTCAGTTAGTCCATTCCTAACTTTATACAACATGCTTTAGATTGTTGTAGTGGCCTTCATTGTAATGACGATTTTCTTCCGTACTAATATGCATCGAGATTCTGTGGTCGATGGTGGTATATATGTTGGTGCAATGTACTATTGCATTCTTCTGATTGTGCTAAATGGATTTGCTGATCTTACTGTGACAATTTCTAAGCTTCCTATGTTTTACAAGCAAAGAAACCTTCTCTTCTTCCCTTCATGGGTATATGTTCTCCCTGAGTGGATCCTAAAGCTTCCCATAACTTTCACAGAAGTGGGAATTTGGGTATTTCTTACTTACTATGTAATTGGTTTTGATCCAGATGTTGGAAGGTAAAACAGCTCTATTTTCAAATCTTTACATGCAATACCCAATTTCAATTCTAAGTTGCTTACATGGTTGCATATATTTCTCTACTTTGTGCAGATTCTTTAGGCAATTCCTTCTTCTTGTACTTGTTAACCAGATGGCTACTGCCGTATTCCGATTTATTGCAGCACTTGGTAGTAAAGTGGCTTTCACAATTGGCTCATTTACATTGAGCATCCTTGTTATAGTGAGTGGTTTCATCTTGTCAAAAGGTATAATACATACCAAAAGTTATTTTTATTTGAGAAACATCAATGTTTCTTTCTTCACTTATTGCTTACCTTTAGATTTTGTTTATAAGAGAAAAATGCCAAGATCTAGAGATAGAGATACAAAGTTACAAACGATTTCAAGAATTTTCTGTCCCTATTTTTGTCTATATCTCCATAACCAAATATCTTATTGTTCTACATTAACTTAATTTTGTTTGCTTATTTTCTTTACTTGATGAACACAGATAATATGAAAAAATGGTGGTTATGGGGATTTTGGGCATCGCCTATGATGTATGGACAGAATGCCATTGTAAATAATGAGTTTCTAGGCAAGAAATGGAGACACGTAAGTCTAATTTAGATCAAGTCATTCCATCTCTTCACCAATGAAATTGTGTTTTCACAAAATGATACAAACCATATAATATTTGGATATATTTTCTGATGCAAGGTTCTGCCTAACTCCACAAAACCACTAGGAATTGAAGTTTTGAAGTCCCGCGGATTCTTCACACAGTCAAATTGGTATTGGATAGGTGTTGGGGCATTGATTGGATATACAATAGTGTTCAACATTGGTTACATCCTTGCTCTTGCTTTCTTGAGTCGTGAGTTCCTTCGCACCATTTTTCACAGCAATCAAGCTCTTATATAGTAGGTGGACTAATGTTACAAATTGATCATGCAGCAATTGTGCAACAACATGGTGTTAAGTCAGAGCAATCGAAAAGCAATGAGCAGAATCATGGAGGTAACAATGCTCAAAAAGAAGGTGGAGTGGAGAACAACCATAACAGAAAGACAGGAATTATTCTTCCTTTTGAACCATGTGCCGTTACATTTGATGAAATAACTTATTCTGTTGATATGCCACAGGTGTGGAAAAGCACTTTGATCATAGTTCTTAGTTATTTTGAAACTATAATTTTACTGAATTCTTGCACTGAATTATAGGAAATGAGGATCCATGGTGTTCTTGAGGACAGATTATGCCTTTTAAAGGGTATCAACGGCACTTTTCGGCCCGGGGTTCTTACTGCTCTAATGGGTGTTACTGGTGCTGGCAAAACAACTTTGATGGATGTACTCTCTGGTAGAAAAACTGGTGGATATATCGGCGGAAGCATCACGGTTTCTGGTTATCCAAAGAATCAAGAAACCTTTGCAAGAATTTCTGGATACTGTGAACAAAATGATATCCACTCGCCAAACGTCACTGTATATGAATCATTGGTCTACTCAGCATGGCTTAGATTGTCTGCCGAAATCAATGCTGAAACCAGGAAGGTTAACCACAAATCTCGACTCCATGCAAAAGAGACAAAAAAAAAAAGTTGATCTCGTTTATCACTTTACTAAGTTTGGAAATGACTAATTCTTGCAGATGTTCATTGAAGAAGTCATGGAACTTGTGGAGCTGAATCTAATAAGGAATGCAATAGTTGGATTGCCAGGTGTTAACGGTCTCTCAATGGAGCAGCGCAAAAGGTTGACTATTGCAGTTGAGTTGGTGGCTAATCCTTCTATAATATTCATGGATGAACCAATTTCTGGGCTTGATGCAAGGGCTGCTATCATTGTTATGAGAGCAGTTAGGAACATAGCAGATACCGGAAGAACAGTAGTTTGCACCATTCATCAACCTTGCAGTGATATATTTGAATCTTTTGATGAGGTCCAGTAGACAGAGTAAAATGTTGTGGGAACTAGCAAATTTAATTTTTGTTCTCTTTCATTAATTTGTTTCTAATATTTAATTTTCACAAGTGCAGCTTTTCCTAATGAAAGTAGGAGGACAAGAAATATATGTGGGGCCACTTGGATACCATTGTTCTCATTTAATCAATTACTTTGAGGTAGCACTTAAAAATTTAGGAACGTTGTAGTTTTATCTTGCTAAAGTATTCACTCATGTTAACACTTCTTCTCTTAAAGGAAATACAAGGTGTCAGCAAGATTAAAGATGGTTATAATCCAGCTACATGGATGTTGGAAGTAACTTCTTTAGCAAAAGAAATGGAATTGGGAATTGATTTTGCTCAGGAGTACAAAAATTCATCGCTATATAGGTATTTTTCTCTTTTGTATAAATATTCAAATGGTTATTTATCTAAACTGGCCCATGTCATTTGTTTCAGGAGAAACAAAGAACTTATTAATGAATTAAGTATCCCAGTTCAAGGTTCTAAGGACCTTTATTTTCCTTCCAAGTATTCGAGGTCCTTTTTCACACAATGCATGGCTTGCTTATGGAAGCAACATTGGTCTTATTGGCGCAATCCTCCATACACTGCTATAAGATTTCTCTACACCATCGCTGTTGCCCTGTTGTTTGGAACCGTCTTTTGGAACCTTGGCTCCAAAATGTAAGACAGACAAAATTGGAAAACTAACAAAATCTAATTTATAAAGCTCTTTATATATTTGTTTTCATGTTCATGTATAACATTATATTCCATAATCATTATATTGCAGTGAAAAACGACAAGATCTTTTCAATGCTATGGGATCCATGTATGCTGCTGTTCTTCTTCTTGGTATTAGGAATTCTAGTTCAGCACAACCATTGGTGTTCGTGGAAAGAACAGTGTTCTATAGGGAAAAAGCTGCTGGCATGTACTCAGCTTTTGCATATGCTTTTTCTCAGGTAAGTAATTTAAAGGGTAAAAAACGGCATTAAGCCATTGGAGGAAACATTTTACACAATTCAGCCAAAATCAATTTTGATACGCCATTCAACCAAAGCAAAATTTTATATAATTCGAATCTATACGTTTCGAATTATACTTGTATGTAGTTCGAATTGATTAAACTCGAATTACATGCATGCATGAAGTCCAAGTAGTTCGAAACAACTTGTCTCGAATTACACAAGAAAAATTCGAATCAAATCAATTCGAATTACTAAGAAAGAGTGACGTTACATGTAGTTCGAATCATATTAATTCGAATTACTAAGGTTTGATAATTCGAAATTAGTTGATTCCAATTATATATATATAGTGCGAATCAAGTTGATTCGAATTACTATGAAGCAGAGCTCTATATATATGCTGTAAACGTGAGTTGCTCTCAACAGAGAGGTGAGATGGCTAGTGAGGATAGTTTTCTAGTGCTGGTACACCACAGAGGATCGATTAAGAGAAAAACTTGGTCCGGTGTGAAGTTTACCGATAAGGATCCTCTATGTATTATCGTGAGGCCTACGACGAGCTACGATGCCCTCGTTAGCTCTGTGCTGGTGAAGCTTGGTCTGGAAGGAGTGAAAAGGGTTAAGAAGTTTTTCTATCGCATTTCAACCACGGTGCTCTATGATACCGTGAAGTATGATTGTTTCACGATCGGGAGTGATGAGGACTTGCAGGTCATGTTTCATTGTCGCAGGCAGTTTCCCGAGGTGAGGACACCAGAGCTGTTGGCAAAGTTGGTTGACGTGGTATCCAGCTCGGGTGGTTCGAATCGGAATACCAACACTATAGCGACGGTGGCCAGTTCAAGCTCGAGACCTGCGATTGCTTCATCCTTCGTCCCTGTGTATGAGCCACCGATCCAGCGTGTCGCCTCCCCTTCGTTCGCTGTTGATCTCAGCAGCAATGTTGGCGATGAGGTTCGACATGGGGTACATCTTCCGACCGAAGTACAGTGTCCTACACCGGCCGGTGTTGGAGAAGGGTTGTTTGATGATCCAGATGATGATGATGTCGAGCCGGATATGATCGCTGACGACAGTGGCGATGATCTTGGAGCGAGTGATCCGAGAGGGGCTACAGGTGGATCTAGTTCTGGCACACAGCAGTACCCACCCCATTTTTCATCGTTGGACCTGGATGCCATGAGGCAGGATGAATATCCTGGACAGGTTGCTGGATTTGGCGCCAGAGATACGGAAGGATCTGCCGGTATGACAGAGTTCCAGGTTGGTCAACAATTTCAGGATAAAGACGAGGCGCTGTTGAGTGTGAAGACTTACAGCATTCGCCGAGGGGTACAGTACAAGGTAGTTGAGTCTGACTATCGCAGGTATGTGTGAAAGTGTTCTGAGTTTGGGAATGGGTGCACATGGTTGATTCGGTTGAGTCTCCGGCAGCGCAAGGGCATCTGGGAAGTCAAACGGTACAACGGACCGCATACCTGTCTCGCCACCTCCATCTCCAGCGACCATAGGAGTTTGGACTACCATGTGATAGCGACGTTCATTATGCCAATGGTGAGGGCTGATGCATCCGTCAATATCAAGGTGCTTCTAAATGCCACAGCCGCACACTTTGGGTTCAGGCCCACGTATAGGAGGGTCTGGATGGCGAAGCAGAAGGCCGTCGCCGTCGTCTATAGGGACTGGGATGAGTCGTACAACAAGCTCCCTAGGTGGGTGTTAGGAGTTCAGTTGACGATGCCTGGTACTGTAGCAGTCCTCAGGACTTGCCCTGTTCGAGTTGGGGGACATGTGGATGAGTCTCAGGCTTATTTTCAGAGGTTGTTCTGGACGTTCCCCCTTTGTATCGAGGCATTTCGTCATTGCAAGCCATTGGTGAGTATTGACGGCACCCATCTATATGGCAAGTATGGGGGAACGTTGCTTGTCGCGATTGCACAGGACGGGAACTCCAACATACTTCCCGTGGCATTTGCACTAGTTGAGGGTGAGAATGCTGAGTCATGGTCTTTTTTTCTCTCCCACCTCCGTCAGCACGTGACACATCAGCTAGGTCTGTTAGTTATTTCAGATAGGCATAACGGCATCAAGGCAGCGCTCGAGGCTCCTGATGGGGGATGGCTACCTCCGACTGCATACCGGGCATTCTGCATTCGACACGTAGCAGCGAATTTCGCTCTCACCTTCAAGGGCAAAGCCGCCCGGAGGCTTCTTGTGAACGCCGCATATGCGAAGACCGAAGTGGAGTTCGACTACTGGTTTGACATTCTGCGTTCTGAGAATCCGGAAATGTGTGACTGGGCAAACCGGATTGAGTATTCGTTGTGGACACAGTATTGTGATGAGGGTCGGAGATTCGGGCACATGACGACCAATACCTCTGAGTGTGTGAATTCAATCCTGAAAGGGGTAAGGAACCTCCCTGTGTGCTCACTGGTGAAGGCCACATACGGAAGGTTGGCGGAGCTATTTGTCCGTAAGGGGAGGGAGGCCGAGGCGCAGCTGGGCACCGGACAACAATTCATTCAATACCTAGTAAAGTGTATCGAGGCCAACCTGAAGACGGCTAGGTGCTTCACGGTGACTGTTTACGACAGGGATAACTCGGAGTACACCGTGGCAGAAACGACTCCGACTGGTTCGTTCTCACTGGGTAGCTACAGGGTCTCACTAGGTTCTCAGACTTGTGATTGTGGATACTTCCAAGCACTTCATTTCCCGTGTCCGCACGCACTGACATGCTGTGCCTACTCACGTGTAACTTGGCAGCCATACGTCCACGAGGTCTATCGCCTTAGTTCCGTTTTCGGTGTCTATCGGATGGGATTTACACCTCCCATTCCGGAAGGTTTCTGGCCACCATATAACGGGCCTACCGTTATACCGGATCCGAACATGAGGCGTGCGAGGGAGGGTCGTCCGAGGTCCACCCGCATACGTACCAACATAGATTAGGCAGATCCGAACCGACCAAAGAGATGTGGCTTCTGCAAGCAACCAGGACACACTCGTCGGAGTTGTCCGCAGGGCGGACGGGCCACCCACACAGGGGGGAATGAATAGGAACGTGTTGTTGTGTGTTTGTATTTGTATTAGTTTCGTCAGATGATTTACTTTCGTCAGTTGTATTTTACTTTTGTTAGAAAGCGATGTTATTGGTATGTTCAGTTGTTATTTTTTAGTGATGAAAGTTGTATTTCGTACCACATATGTATGTTGAATGTCTTTCTAAGTAAGGAATTAAGTTACATTGGCAAAATACACATTCTGTCGAAGTGACTAATACAAAATACAATAACATCAAAGTAACTGCTCCATGAAGTAATGACCTAATGAAATCAGACATAACACCGATGACAGAAAAAAAATAATAGAAACATAAGACGACGACATACACCACGATCCCCCAATCATCTAAAGAGGTGCGAGCCAGTGAAACAACGGCGTGGAACCCGTGTCCTGTGACCTCTCCGTATAAGCGGCTCCTCATCCTCAATCTCGTCCTTGTCGTCATCCGGAGCAGGATGTGTGGGTGTCCTGGGCGGGACATGCACGGGCCTGGATGATGACGGCCCAGCAACTGAATGTGATCCAAGAGTATGTGCGGATGCTGGTGTCCCACCCAGGGCAAAAGTCTGCACAGGAGGCACCGTGGGAGGCTCGTTCAAATCTACATCTAACGGTGCCTGTGTCCCTGTCGTCTGACCCCGTCCTCGGGCAGCGTCATCCTCCTGCATGATGGTCCGTATATCATCAAGGAAATGTGGTCCACCGAACTCGGCGACAATCCCATCACCGGCAAGGAAGTCTGGAAACATGGATCCCGGACTCACCCATGGCGTACTCTCCTGAAGTGTGTGATCGTCACCGGGAACACCGACAAAGTAATCTCTGAGCGGTCCTCCCCCAAGCTCAGCGTCAGTGTGACTCGAGGGATCTCCCATACCAGATCCATACCACTCACCATCATGCCCTCCCTGATCGGGCCTAGCAACCCCAACTGCAGCACCTCCTCCGGTAGCACCCCGACCACGATCAGGGACATCGTCTCTAGCAGCAGCCTCCCTCCTCCTGCCTCCACGCCCACGTCGTCTCCCGCCCCCTTACCTGCCTCATCACCCTCCTCCATAGCATGATCCAGCCACTGCCACTCACGCTGGCTACGACGTGTCCCGACTCGAGCTCTCCTCTCAACCCGACGCCTGTCAGGGACGTCGTCGACTCGATCCATATCAGGAACTCGGCCGGCACCCCTCTGCGTCGCCTCATCCGGAATAGGAATACCTCTAGGATCCCCAAGTACATCTCTGGTGACAGGAACCTCTTTCTGTGCTGATGCCACCATCCCAAGAACTCATGCGAGGGACCCGGGTCGGCCACGATGTCAAACTGTAAAATGTGCTCCGCACGAGTCTCCCAGTGAAGATGCCAGTACTGCAAGTGGGACGGGAACCAACAGTCACCTCCTCTCCCGTCCTTCGACATCAAGAAGTCGATGTTCAGGGCGGGATGCGGTGGGGGCTGTACGCCGCCGAACTGCGGTAACACTCTATCAACCTGATGCCACTCAACCACCGCAAAATAAATCAGCGACGTCACACACCGCCATAACATCGTATGCCTAGGCTCCAAGACCTCCGGATGGACAACCTGAATGACATCCAGTGCGCTATAGGGCATCCATATAAACTGAAAAAAGCAAATAAAATCCATTTGACGAAGTTGTTAAACCATATAAACTGAACCAACCAGTAAATATACATATGAGCTTAGCGTACTTACATCCCAAGGCTGTAACAAGTCGATCCTAAGTCGAGCATTCTGCACCCGAGGTTCCTTGTTGCTAATCCCAGGATTGTAACCTGCCCACCTGCGTCAGAAGTTAAACATGGAACTACATTCATGAATGAATCTAAAAGCCATGTAATTGCTTGCAAAATTGAAAATAAATACATTAAGGATACATAGGACAAAACAATAGTGGTACCTCGAGGTAAGGGGCCAGCTAAACGCATCATACTCAGGAGGCCTAAAACCAGGAAACCGCCAAAAGATCCAAGACTGAAGTAACTGAAGCGGCCCAGCTAACTTCACGACATGTCTGTTGGCCACTCGGCACATGCACCGGTACAACCATGCTAGTGCCGCCGATCCCCAACTGTAGCCACCCATCTCCTCAAGCCTAGTAACGAAGGGTAGCCATCTGATGTGTATACGATTGCCGGACTTGTCGGCAAACAGCTGGGTGCCCAGCAACATCATGATATAGGCACGGGCAAAGCGCCTAACTGTCTCCTCATCGGCCCCATCGGAGCACTCTCCAAAAGTCTCCTGGAACCAGGTGCAGTTCACTGCGAATTTTTGAATTTGGTTTTCAGGAGATAAAACACCGAGCAAATCATGGAACCACTACCAAGCTGGCCGGCCACCCTCAATGTATAGGTGGAAGTCTGTCAGGCAACCACTAACGTAATGTCCGTCCACTGGCAACCCTAGCTGGTACGCGACGTCCTGAAGCGTGATGGTGCACTCTCCGAACGGCATGTGGAAGGTGTGCGTCTCAGGCCGCCACCTCTCGACGAATGCACTTACAAGGGGCTCGTCTATTCGGAACCATCTGTCGTTCAGTCTCGCAAGATGGTATAATCCGGCCATCTGCAAGTACGGAACGTACCTCTCATCAAGACGCATCCCCTGCTGCCGCCACACGCTAGATATGCAACACCGGGGCTGCGCAGTAGATGAACCGCATAATTAGAACATATTAAAATACAACTAACATATACAATTGACGTCATAAAGAACCAAAAAAGTAATCATGCAATAGAAGATATATTAAAGCAGCGATCAACAATTTAATACATAAACCGCAGACATACACCGATTATACAAACCACATAGAAAAGCAAAACCGCTAACATAATCCACATGCAAAAACCATTAACAAAAACCGCTAACACTAACATAAACCACTATCAAAAAACATTATCAGAAACCACTAGCCTATACCACTATCCTAAACCACTATCCTAAACCACTTACAATAACATAAACCACTATCAAAAACCATTAACAAAAATCACTACCCTAGACCACTATCCTAAACCACTTACAATAACATAAACTACTCCCAAAAACCATTAACAGAAACCACTACCCTAAACCACTATCCTAAACCACTAACAATAACATAAACCACTATAAAAAATCATTAACAGAAACCACTAGGCTAGACTACTATCCTAAACCGCCGACAAAAACCACTATCCTAAAGCACTAACAAATACCACTATCATAAACCGCTATCATCAACCACTACCATTAACCACTAACAACAAACACTATCAACAGCGCAATATCAAAAACCACTAACCTCGTCGTTGATCACCCCGGCGATATGAGCAACACCATCCAAACGATAAGGCCTCCCCGGATCATCCCCCATCGCCTGAATATGCCACTCCGGTCTTTGTCGGTCCGACTCTTGGTCGTTTTCTCTGGGATTTGGTGGGGTAAGAGAGTGAATAAGTGATTCGAATGAACTTGGTTCGAACTCTTTATATAGTCGAAACCCTTGTAATTCGAATCAACTCGATTCGAATTACCAAGCCCAGCCACAATACACGTAATTCGAATCAATTGGATTCGAACTCCCCTGCGCCACGTGCTCTAAGTAATTCGAATTAATATAATTCGAACCATGCATATGAAATTCGAAGCAAATTGATTCGAACTACATTCGAATATTGTTTGTTAGTAATTTGAGACAAGTTGTTTCGAACTACTTGGACTTCATGCATGCATGTAATTCGAGTTTAATCAATTCGAACTACATACAAGTATAATTCGAAACGTATAGATTCGAATTATATAAAATTTTGCTTTGGTTGAATGGCGTATCAAAATTGATTTTGGTTGATTTGCGTGAAATGTTTCTCTAATGGCTTAATGCCGTTTTTTACCCTAATTTAAATTTGTAATTTTAACTTCCTATAATTCGAGTAGTATGTATGAAAAAGGTGTTTATTTTGCTTGTGTTAATATATAATTTAATTAGCTGTTAATATTTTCTTACAGGTTGTGATTGAACTCCCTTATGTCCTTTTACAAGCTGTGGTGTATGGCATTATAGTTTATGCAATGATTGGTTTTGAGTGGACAGTCACTAAGATTTTCTGGTACTTATTCTTTATGTACTTCACTTTCTTGTACTTCACCTATTATGGCATGATGGCTGCAGCAATGACCCCAACTCCACCAATTGCTGTTATACTTTCATCTGGATTCTATCAAGTGTGGAATCTTTTCTCAGGATTCGCAATTCCACGACCAGTAAGTTATTAGGATAATTATGGAGGAAAAATGTTGGTGATATATATAGTGTAAAATATTGTGTCTAGTTATAAATGGTCAAATTCGTCGTGAAAGATCACTCATTTTTTAAATT